>NC_056740.1:12228921-12528921 GCF_019279795.1 Protopterus annectens
AGGGGAGCAAGGGGGGCAGTGGAATCTCTCAAGGTAGCATGAACTTTTAGTTATGTACTTACCATAACTTTAGATGTTTGGGATCCATCTCGCCTACATTCTGTACTGATGGGCTCGGAGCCGATCCTCGGCTCCGACTTGGCACGCTATGCTATAGAGCGAAGCCTCTTATTGGCTGAGCTATTCTCTATCCCAGGATGCACCACCACTAATCCCCCAGATCTTGTTTGTCCGCATTCATGCATACACACATAACTGTTTATATAACATTGCCAGATGTTTCAAGATGAAACAATAGAATTCGGACCGTCCGATCTCTTCTGATCTCCAAGGCAGGGGGAAGGAGGGTGGGTTATTAGGAATGTAGGCGAGATGGATCCCAAACATCTAAAGTTATGTAAGTACATAACTAAAAGATGTTATGTGATCCTATCTCGCCTACATTCTGTACTGATGGGACAGCGTCCCTAGCACCTAATTCCTGGGTGGCTCACTGGAAAACACTCCTGAGCACTGTGGAACCAAATGAAGCTCGCCGAGATGCCACATCCAATTTGTAGTGGGAAATGAAAGTGTGCGGGAAGACCACGTAGCAGCACAAATGTCACTAATGGCAAGCTTAGAATGGAATGCTATTGAAGTAGCCATAGCTCTTGTAGAGTGAGCTTTGACAGAGGTTGTAAGCTCTTTATTAGAAGAGGAATAAGCTTGACTAATACAGTCCCTGATCCATTTGGCAATAGTGACCTTTGTGACAGCTTTGCCCAATTTATTATCCGAAAAGGACACAAACAATTGATCTGTTTTTCTTGTTTGTTGGGTCCTGTCTAAATAAAAACGCAATTGCCTGTGAACATCCAATGTGTGGAAGATGTATTCTGCTTTGATTGAGTACTTTGGAAAGAAAACTGGAAGTTCTAATGACTGTTGCAGGCAAAAAATGGAACAAACTTTAGGGACAAAGGATGGATTAGGCCTGAGGGATACTCTATCTTTGTGAAAAAACAGGTACGGTGGTTTTACAGATAGAGCATGAAGCTCTGAAACCCTTCTGGCAGAAGTAATCGTGACCAGAAAGGCAGTTTTCCAAGAAAGAAATTTCAAATCACATGTTGCTGCTGGTTCGAAGGGGGAGGAGGTTAAGGCATGTAATACCACATCGAGATCCCACGGAGGAGCAGGATGAGAAATCGGAGGTCGTAAAAGCGCAGCACCTTTCATGAAGGTTTTACACAATCTGTTGCTCATTAAAGGTGGGTTTATAGATTCATGAAAATTGGAAATAGCTGCCAATTGGACCTTGATGGTAGAGACTGAAGAACCTTGATTGAATAGGGAAGTTAGAAATTTCAGGACTTCAGATACAGGAATAGTGATGGGATCCAGACCCGGAGTTGAGCCCAAATAGCAAATCTCTTCCATTTGCTAGTATACAATTTCTTAGTGGCAGACTTGTGGGCCGATGATAAGATATGTATGACTTCCGGGTCTAAGGTATGATTCCTGACTATAGTCGGAAGAGGAGGAGCCAAGCTGTTAACTTCAAAGTGTGAAGGGACTGATGGAGTTGTCCCGACTGATGAATTAATAGGTCTGGGATCTGATCCAGGAACCATGGACCGTCCAGTGCATATTTCCGAAGATAGGGGAACCATACCTGACGAGGCCAGTAAGGGGCAACTAAGATCATTTTGCTCCCCAAGTGAGACACCTTTTGGATCACTCTGGGAAGGAGGGGAACTGGAGGGAAGGCATATAGCAAGCCGGTGGGCCAAGGATGGGCTAATGCGTCCATAGGACTCTCCCCCGGAGCTGGAGTGAGAGAGAAGAACTTTCTGCACTTCGCGTTCAGCGGGGTTGCGAAGAGGTCGCAACAAGGAGTTCCCCATCTGCTGAAGATCTGAGTTGTCATTGCATCGTTCAGAGACCACTCGTGAGGAGAGAGGATAGTTCTGCTTAGTCTGTCGGCTATCACGTTGGATTTGCCAGGGATATGAGTTGCTACCAGAAAACGTCTGGTTGCCACTGCCCATTCCCAAACTCTCATGGCCTCTCTGCAAAGAGGGTAGGATCTGGTCCCTCCCTGCTTGTTCAGATACCAGACTACTGACATGTTGTCGGAGTGAATGGCAATTACGCCCTGAGGGAGGTAATCGTGGAGGGCTTGTAGAGACAGAAGCACCGCCCTCATTTCTAAAATGTTGATATGAAGGAGACTCTCTTCTGAATGCCATTTGCCTTGGACTGACCTGCCCAGGGAATGCCCCCCCCACCCCATCTGGGAGGCGTCCGTAGTCAAAGTGGCCATAGGAGGAGGTGGAACAAAGGGTCGTCCCTGATCCAGATTGGAGGGCACCAGCCACCAGCGAAGGTCCCGTTTGCAGGTTTCCGTGATCCATATGAGGTGACTGAGAGGGAGATCCTGAAAGGACCACTGTGTCGAAAGAAGCCACTGGAGAATTCTCATATGCAATCTTGCTAGGGGGACTAGAAGAACAGTGGCCGACATAGAGCCCAATAGCTGCAGGACCATCCTGGCTGGAGCTTTGGATCTGAGAAGCAAGGCTCGGACTTGAGCCTGTATAGTTTGTATCCTTTCTGTAGGAAGATAGACCCGCATTTGGTTTGAGTCTATCTCTACTCCGATGAACCTTATGCGCTGAGATGGCAGCAACACAGACTTTGGCCAATTGAAGGTGATTCCAAGGGAAGTGCCTAGTGATATTGTGGCTTGTAGGATGTTCTTCATCTCACATTGCTGCAGTCCTTACACTTGGGTAGTCCGCTGTCCTCGGTCGGCCCGAATATCAAAGTATAAGGCTGATGTCGGTCAAGGCACATTTGACTGACATCAGGACGTCAGGGTACAAATGCGCATGACCGACGTCATATCCTCAGTCTTTTTTGCCGCATGGTCCGATGCAGAAGCAGCGTTGCAAGTGCCGGTTGGCGTTCTGAAATTGTTCGATTTCGGAGTTTCAGACCGAGTCAAAGTTGGCTAAGTACCCCGTTGGGGAATATTTTAGTTTTTTCTTGCCCCAGTGGTTTACCGGATGTCAGAAAAAGTGAATAATTGTATTTCTTGTGGGAAACAGATACCGCATAGAGACTATCATACTTTGTGTATTCCTTGTTTAGGGCCTGAGCACGACGTTGTTGGGTGTCGCTCTTGTGCTAGATTCAATAAGCGCACTATAAAGAGACGGTTAGATTGTGCCAGGTTAGTCTTCGGGAAGCGGTGCAATTATAAAATGCCGTCGGATGCTCCGACGCCCGCTTCTTCGAAGAAGCGCAAGGACAAAGCAGTTAAGCCTAGGCTAGAAGAACCGTCTGTACCGGACGCCGGTTCTTTAGAGGCGTCGGTGGAGCCGGTGGTTCCTCCGGAGGTTTCTTTGGGATCCCAGGGAGAGACTTTGTTATTGCAGGATGTGGCCTCTCAGGAGGCAGGGCAGGCTGATGGGGCTTCTCAGGTTACTATACTCCCCTCCCTTCCTAGGGTGGTTAGGCCCTCTCCTTCTGTTTCCAAGGCTTCTCCCAGAGGCAGGCCAGGTTTAGCTTCAGTTGGTGTCACCCCTAGTTTTTCAGGAACTGTGCCCAAGAAGCATATGCTTAAAATGGCAGAAGATTTGATTACTTTGATTAGGGGTTCTTTGCCCCCTCCTGATAAGAGACCTAGGGTGGAGCCTGAGCTACGTAGTTTTGACCAGGCTTGGATGTTTCAGAGTCTTCGGCTGAAGACTTGCAGGAGTATTCCTTATTCTGATTCTGATGTGGATGATTCTACTCCTTCTGCTTCTCCTCCTGAGGATTTTTCTTTTTCAGAAACTCTTCATTCCATGAGGGAGCATTTTAAGTGGGAAGGTCAGGACTTCTCTGATTCCAGGAAAAGGCTTAGGGAATTTTGTTTTACCCCAGCATAGGCCTTTGGCTATACCTCCTGTTTTGGATGTGGTGGAAGATGTTTTTACAGAGGCTTCTCTTAATCCTGATTCTTTGCCTCCTGCTCCTGTTAAACCGGATAGGTATTACAGGGTGCCTGAAGCTCATAAGTATCTTTTTAAGAGTCCTAGGGCAGACCCAGAAACTATTAGTCAGGGGCCTAAAGGTGTTAAGGCTTCTGTTGTCAAGAATCCGGTTCCTACAGATAAAGAGGCCAGGGCCTTGGATAGATGGGGAAAGAAAGTTTATACTTCCTCCACTCTAGCTATGAGGGCTTTGAATTGCCAGTTTCACATGTTGAAATACCAAAACTATCTTCTTTCTCAATTGAAGTCTAAGGTTGATGCTCTGGCGGAAGGTATTGATTGTAAAGAGTTACAAGATTTAGTACATGTTTCTGAACAGGTGGGTAAGCATTCTTTGCAATGTGGTTTTGATGCTGTACAGGCCTCGTCTAGGGTGGCTGCCACTGGGTCAGTTCTTCGCAGGCACGCCTGGCTGAGGGATCAGAATTTATCTGACCATGTTAAAACAAGGATTTTAGATGCTCCTTTACAATCTGATGTGTTGTTTGGTTCTCCTGTTGAGGCAGTTTTAAAGAAAATGGAAGACAAGGCTAAGTCTATGCAGACTGTTAAAGATTTTTTGCAGGTTCAGCCTCCAAAGTTTAGTAGAAATTGGCCTACTAAGGGGTGGACGTATCCTTCTTATGATTCCCAGTCTAGGGGTAGATCTAGACGTGGTAGGGGCAGAGCTCAGGGCTCTTTCAGGCCTAGAACAGGGAGTTCTCCTGCACAGTCTTCGGGTGAGGGCAGGGGTCAGTCCTTTCGTAAACAGACCCAATGACCTACCTTTTCAGCTGCCAGAACCTTCTCGTCTGGCAGCACCTTTGGGAGGAAGGTTGGCACTTTTCAAAGAAAATTGGAGTTTAATTACCCAAGACAGATGGGTATTGGATATCATTTACCACGGTTACAGGTTTTATTTCCATACCTTGCCTCCTTTCAAAGGCAAGCCAGACGTTCCTCCTCAACAAAGAATAGAGGCTCACAAGCAAATTTCTCTGTTACTCCAAATAGGGGCCATTCAGCCGGTCCCTATGCCAGAAGTGGGCCTAGGATTTTATTCTCGCCTGTTCCTAGTACCAAAGAAAGGGAACACGTGGAGACCAATTTTGGACTTATCTATCCTCAACACTTATCTGGACATTCCCAAGTTCAAAATGTTGACGTTACAGCAGCTTTTACCTCTGCTGGGCAAAGATCATTGGATGGTAACTTTGGATCTCAAGGAGGCTTATCTTCATGTTCCTATCAGACTGAGTTGCAGGAAGTATCTGCGTTTTCGAGCTGGGACTTCTCATTATCAGTTCTCTGCATTGCCCTTTGGCTTATCTACTGCCCAGAGTGTTCACGAAGGTTCTGGCTCCAGTGATAGCTTTCCTCAGGTTAAAAGGAATACAGATCTATCCTTATTTGGATGATTGCCTGATTCTGGCTCAAGGAAGGACGAGCTTCTTCATCATTTGGATTATGTGATAGCAGTGCTAAGATGCCTGGGGTATTCTGTGAACGAAATAAAGTCCAGTCTAGTACCCTCTCAGGACATGTGCTTTCTGGGTGTGAGACTGAATACAGCATCCCAGATGGCCTTCTTGACCCCGGACAAACAAAAGAATCTTTCCCTTTACTTTCATCAGTTGTCTCATCAGTCCAGGCTGACTGCAAGGACAGTCCTTCAAGCCTTGGGGTTCATGGCATCTTGTATTCTGGTGCTTCCCAATGCCAAACTGCATATGAGGAAGCTACAATGGTATCTCAAAACTGTATGGACACAGCACTGCCAGGATTTGGACACTGTCATTCAAATAATACCTTGCATTCAAAAGGAATTGTTGTGGTGGGCTCAGGAATGTCACCTAAACAAGGGACTCTCTGTGACCCGGCCAGAGGCGAGTCAGATTATAACGACAGATGCCTCAGACAAAGCTTGGGGAGCTCATCTGAATGGAAAGTGGATACAAGACAAGTGGCCTGCCAGACTACAACATCTACATATCAACTTGAAAGAGATGTTAGCAGTCCAGTTTGCATTAATAGCTTTCAAGGATTTACTTCTTCCAGGGCAGGTGTTGATTCTAACAGACAACACAACTGTCATGTGGTACATCAACAAGCAAGGCGGAACACATTCTTATCCTCTATGCAGGCAAGCAATGATTTTGTGGGAGACTGCTCTCAGTTTACAGCTAAATCTTCAGGCAAGGTTTCTGCCAGGAGCACAGAACTCCTTAGCAGATGTGTTGAGCAGACAAATTATGGATCCCCACGAGTGGAAATTGGATCCTCATGTATTTCAGAAATTGACAGTGTCATGGGGAACTCCAGACATAGATCTGTTCGCTTCTCCACTAAACCACCAGCTGCCAAAGTTTTGCACAAAAAGGTTTCATCCCACTGCTTGGAAAGTGGATGCTCTCTCCTTCAATTGGAGCAATCTTCATGTGTATGCCTTTCCGCCTCTGCCTCTCCTCCCAAAGGTACTACTGAAGGCCAGACAAGACAAGCCAAGGATGATTTTGATAGCTCCAGATTGGCCTCGACAGCATTGGTACCCATTACTGAGAAGCCTGGTATGGAAGCCTCCATGGCCTTTGCCTTCGATTCCACACCTGTTGTCTCAGGAGGACAGTCATTTGCTCAATGTCAAGCTTCATTCTCTGCACCTAACAGCCTGGCATATTCTGTTTTGAACCATAGTGGGCCTCCACTTCCACAGCAAGTTTTGAATGTTATTTTGGAAGCTAGAAGGCCTAGTACAGGGAAAGTGTACGCAGATAAATGGAAGAGATTTTTATTTTGGAGTGCAGCAAAGGATTTTGATGTTTCTGAGCCCAATTTAAGTGTGGCTCTTCAATATCTTACTGAGTTACTGGACAAAGGTTTGTCCTTCTCTTCTATTAAGGTTCATGCTGCAGCAATTTCGGCTCACTATGATTGTGACCCACCATTGTTTTCTCATCCTTTGTTCAAGCAATTTCTTAGAGGGCAAAGAATATAAGACCCCCACGAAGAGCTCCTACTCCTGCTTGGGATCTCAATTTTGTGTTGGAGAAACTCACTCTACAACCTTTTGAGCCTGCAGCTACTGCTGAATTAAAGTTTTTATCATGGAAGACTGCTTTTTTGTTGGCTATTACCTCTGCAAGAAGGGTTTCTGAGTTGCAGGCCCTTATGGCGGTTGAGCCTTTCTTAATTTTCCATAAGGATAGGGTATCTTTATGTACTAATCCTTCCTTTATGCCTAAAGTGGTTTCTAGTGTGGCTTTAAACCAAACTATTCATTTGCCTACTTTTATGCAAATCCCCAAAATAAAGGGGAAAAGATTTTGCACACTTTAGATGTACACAGGCAGTTGCGATATTATTTGGACAGAACTAAAGGGTTCAGGCAGTCTCAGCAGTTATTTGTGTCTTTTGCTTTGAGTTCTCAGGGCAAGCCTGTGTCAAAACAAACTATTTCTAAGTGGATTGGGTTTTGCATTGCTTTCTGTTATTCCCATCATGGCAAGGAGATTCCAGCTGGGATTAGGCCTCATTCCACTAGGGCTACTGCCACTTCAACAGCTTTTTTGAGGGGGGTGGCAACTAAGGATATTTTGGAGGCAGCTACTTGGAATTCAGTGCATACTTTCTCTAGGCATTATCACCTACCACTTTACTCTAAATCCAGGGCTGGTTTTGCCACTGCTGTTTTGCAGGGCATTTTGGCAGCTCCTGCTTCATTATAGTTTGGCCATCCTCCCTTACCTCTGCTTTGGGATTCTACCCAAGTGTAAGGACTGCAGCAATGTGAGATGAAGAACATAGTACAGTTTTGTACCTACCATAAATGTAGATGTTCGAAGATCCACATTGCTGCAGTCCAATTTACCCTCCCTCCTTCCCCTCTGTAGTTAGAGGCGGTTGTGTGGGTTGGGTTGTCAATATGAGGTATATTGTATATATTGTATATATTGTACATATTTGTAGTGCTAGGATGGTTGGTTGTTTGTTTGTTGTCTTTTGGTTTTGACCTTTATTTTTAGGGTCTTCTGACATCTGGGGCAAGAAAAGACTGAGGATATGACGTCGGTCATGCGCATTTGTACCCTGACGTCCTGATGTCAGTCAAATGCGCCTTGACCGACGTCAGCCTTATACTTTGATATTCGGGCCGACCGAGGACAGCGGACTACCCAAGTGTAAGGACTGCAGCAATGTGGATCTTCGAACATCTACATTTATGGTAGGTACAAAACTGTACTTTCTGCAATAGTAGACACCTGGAGGTGGCAGTTAGGAGCCAGTCGTCCAGATACGGAAACACCTGGAATCCTAGACTCCTCAGGTGAGCAGTCACGACCGCCAAACATTTGGTGAACACCCTGGGGGCTGTGGTGAGACCAAAGGGCAGTGCGCAGAACTGAAAATGACTGTCTCCCAGGCTGAAGCACAAATGTCTCCTGGATGCCTGATCTACCAGGATGTGGTAATAGGCGTCCTTGAGATCTATGGAGCACATCCAAACACCTTTCTCCAGCAGTGGGAGAATGGATTGTAAGGTGACCATTCGGAACTTGGACTTTTTGACTGAACGATTTAGGATGCTGAGATCCAAAATGGGCCTCAAGTCCCCGGTCTTTTTTGGCACCAAAAAGAATCTTGAGTAAGTCCCTAATCCGATCTGGTCTGCGGGGACCAGTTGGATGACTCCTTTTTGAAGCAGCTTTGAGACTTCTAAGGCTGCAATTTCCCGTTGACTGGGTGGCGGGTCCGGGATTTTCTTGGACGGAGGTGGGGAGTGAGAAAAGGGGATGGCATAACCTCCGGCGATGATTCAAAGCACCCATCGGTCCTGAGTGATACCTTCCCAGGCTTTTAGGTGCCTCGAAAAACGACCCCCGACTGGCTCCGGAGCTGCACAGTCGGGCAATCCTTCAGGGATTGTGGAAGGCCGAAGAGCCACGAAAGGACTCGCGGTCTCCAGTGTTGCGGGGGCCTCTGCCACCTCTGGGACGGCGTCTTCCAGAAAAATTTCCCCCTCCTCTGCCTCTAGAAGGGGGATCATCCTGCTGCGAGGGATAAGACTTCTGGGATTTACAGAACCACATTTTCCCTCCTCTTTTAGCCTTGGGATAAGGCCGAAAGGGAGTGGAAAATCGTGCCCCTACGGCAGTCAAAGTCTTACCTTCTTGCTCGCAGCGGGTCAATGTGTCCTTTACCTTGGGTCCAAACAAAGAGGACCCATCAAAGGGAGCGTCGGCAAAGGAAGACTTAAAGGCTTCCACAAAATGACACAGGCGGAGCCAGGCTTGCCTCCGTAGAGCAATACCCGTACCCGCCGCTTAACTCGCCCCCTCGGCCGCATATGAAATGAGCCTCATGGACGAGTTTGATATCGATGACAGCATTGCCAACTGAGAGCCAACCGTCTGGGCCAGCTGCTCAGGTAGGTTACCCAAGAGGGTATCTGAAAGCTCCTTGATCAGATCCCTCTGAAATCTAGTGAAGTGCGTTAAATAGTTCAGGGACCTTAAGGTAAAGGCTGCTGAACTGAGGGTGCACTTCCCGTACTGATCCATGCTCCTAGACTCCTTATTAGGAGGTTGGACGGACGTCGAAGCCTCTGCTACATCTTGTTGGGTAGCAGATGCCACCACCAAGGCATCTACAGCCACACCTTTGGTCAAAAACTCCTTCTCTGGGGGTGCTGATAAGAACTTATTTGGGCGAACAGGCACTGGTTCCACAGAGTCTGGATGTTCCCACAGCCTTCAACAGATCAAATCTAGGAGCTCGTCGAAGGGTGGAGACACCCAGGAGGCGGAGGGCTGAGCCCCGAAGGCCTTGAGGAACACCGACTCGTCAGCAGAAGGGGGTTTGGAATGCCAGCCTCCTCGTTGTTTGAGGGCTTCCAAGATGTCTGCAAAGGAGACATCATCTGAGGACGACTTAGGGGACCCCTCCGCATCATCAAGATCGGTGTCTGACGTGAGAGACTCATCGGGGGAGTTGACGTGCTTCCTCTTGCACGGTCTTTTCCTTGGGGGTTCCTCTGAAGAAGCTTCAGAGGGATCTCCAGGAGGGGGGAACCCCCACTGGGGGTGACCTCAGGCCCCGGGGCTCCGCTGTCTACGGACAGGGGGACTAACAAAGACCCAGTCTCTGTATGTAGGGAAGGTGCTGGTGAGACCGTGGAGGTAGCCAAAGAAGATTTGGCCAACACACTCCTCATGGCCCTGAAAGCCGGACCGCCAGAATCCTGGGAAGGTCCAACCCCCGTGGCCACAACAGTAGACGGTACCCCCGCAGCCGGCCGAGGGAAGGCTCGGAACTGAAAACATCGGTCCCAAGCGTCCCCGGGCCGACGGAGGAGGTCCGTGTGCGAACTCCGACTCGAGAGCCGGGTTGGAGTAAGGGTCGGGCCGACCGAAACCTCCATCGGCTCCACCAGCACCGGCTCCAACGGTGCCGAGGCTGTTGGAGGAGGAACCAGAACTACAGGGTGGGCCATCGGCTCCGAAGCCGAATGGGCTGGAGCCAAAACTAATTTCTGGAATACAGGAGACTGAAACAGTCTTGGGAGCACCCTGTCGATGTCCGAATCCGACATCTTGGAAGATCGGGAGGAAACCGATCGGGTCCGAACCGACTTCTCCATCGGCTCCGAAGGACTGGGGGACCGGCTCCGAATAGACTCGACCAGTATCGGTGCCGAGGAAGATTCCAAAACAATTTCCCTCGGTGCCGAAGAAGGCTTTGGCGCCGAAGGGGAAGAGTCTGAGCCGGCAACCCTCATCGGCTCCAAAATCAGTGGAGCCGATGAAGGTGACCCGCCTCTCGAAGCCCCAGTCATCGGCTCCGAAACCAGAGGAGTCGAGACTGGAGGCATCGAGGCAGACCGTTCCGCTCTCGGCTCTGAAGTCCGCGGAGCCGATGGAGAAGCCTGCCTAGATTTCTTAGTAGTCGGTTCTGACGGGCTGGTCGGAGCCGACGCTTTCTTTTTCTTAGCTGGAGAGGAAGAGGAAGATAAGGCCTCCTCGAAGGAGGGTTTGATAAGCCCTTTCAAGATTAATTTATTCTTCCTGTCTTGGAGGACCCTAGAGGAAAAAGCGTGACACACGCTGCAAGACTCCTGTAGGTGCTTGGCACCTAAACAGTACACGCACGAGGAGTTATCATCGGTGATGGACATTTTATAATTGCACCTCGTGCACTTCTTGAATCCTGAGGGTCTATGTTCTTTGGACATAATGCCTGTAAACCACTCACTATAACAGTAGAAAAAAACACTATGTATGTCAGTAAACAAAGATTTTAACAACAATAAAACCTTTTTTTTTTTTTTTTTTTTTTAAAGAAAGGCCAAAATTAACAAGTACAATACAAGTACAACAAACACCAAAAAGGAGGGCCAAGAACCCTCTAACTTAAACAGGTACTTGACCTCCCTAAAAATAAGAAAACTCGCTAAAGAATAGGGGAAGGCCCCTCTAACTTAAACGGAAACCTTTCCCTAATCAGTCACACAAATTTACCACAAAATTTTACCAAAAACACACTGATACACAACGATAGCTGTTAAAACAGCTTTTGGGTAAAGAATAAAGAATTTTCTGACAGAAAAACTTTAAGAAAAAACAGCACTTAGCTCAGCCAAGTTTGAGACCACGTCCTAGCTTGTAAGCGGCAAACGAGATCTGGGGGATTAGTGGTGGTGCATCCTGGGATAGAGAATAGCTCAGCCAATAAGAGGCTTCGCTCTATAGCATAGCGTGCCGAGTCGGAGCCGAGGATCGGCTCCGAGCCCATCAGTACAGAATGTAGGTGAGATAGGATCACATAACATCTTATGCTACTCTAGGTAAGCAATAGTCATTTCACTCATAAAAGGGGGTTGAAATGGAAGTTGGGTTTCAGCTATAGAAGTGCTTATGTACATGAATTCTTATAGATTTTATGGTTTGTTACATGGACTTTGGGCTTCAACTGTATTTTAACATTTTGTTGTTGTTTTATGACATTTCAGGGATTTATAAATATATTTTGTTTGAAGAACCTCCAGTTCATTAAAGGTACTTATTAGTTCCTGAGTTGGTTTCCTTTTGTATGAAATGTCCTACTACTCATTTTCTTTACCTTTCTAAGACTAGATAGGTGCCAACAGAGACATGATAGCTGTTATGAAACAGTCAGATATCTCCCATGAATCATTATGACATGCTGAAAGGTGCCTAAGAATTATGTCAGGAGAGAGGGAAGAAACTCTAGAAAAGCTATTCTAGAGATGGTGGCAAAGGTGGTAATATTATGGAGAATGCAAGGAGCTCCTACAGAAGTAAGTTATTGTAAGTACTCAACTTTCATATTTGGTAAGAGAAAGCCCATCTTCCATATCAGCAGGTGGACATACATATGGGAACAAACAGTGCATAACAGTAGCTCTAAAGGAAGACCTGTATCCATTCATGTTATGGTGTCTTGCATGCTGTTGAGGGAAAATCAGGTAGTTGCTGCATAATTATCATCTAAAGCTGTATTTCCAATGAAGCTCATATTTGCAGCATCTACTCTAGTTGTGTGCTGAACTGATATGTTTCTTATATTTAATGTGATAAACTGGAAACACTCAGACAGCCACTAAGGGCAGTGCAAGCTTAACTACTTTCTGTCCAAGTTTCCTAATAAAACAGTGATAGAAATAATTGTCTGTCTTTGTGTATAGGCTTTTCCCTCTCAACAGAAAATATTATATGGTGAAAATCATTATTCCCTAGAGTTTGCTTTCATCAATGCCTAATCAGGAATTTCTGCATGCTAGATATAACTGCAGTGAAAGGGAAAATTGTTCTTAGATGTACCAACGTTTTCAATAAAATTGTAAAAAGTTATTGAAACATCATAGTAGAATGTTTGTAAAATGAAAAGATTAGCCCCAGGATTCATTAACCTTCCGTGTAAGACTAAGTTAGTCTTACACAGAAACTGCAGTCTAAGAGTAAGACGTCAGTGTGCCATGCATATTCATGAGTGAGCGCTGCCTCAACTCTAAGGCTAACACGGAGCGTGCACGAGTGCAGGGGGCATGTCGGACTGCCGAGCAGTCCAAAAATCCATGCCCCTGCAAGTCTCTCAATTGGGAAATGTCAACTGACATGAGCGAGTCTGCTCAAATGTGTACATACCCAACACTACACTCCCCCACATTCTAAACCCCTGTACAATTATAAAATGTAAAACTTTTATTATTTTTTTTATTATTCCCGATATAGCTGCCGTATTTGCATGTGTTTGAGTGGGTTTGCCCATTGTTTAGCTACAGTTAGCAGTTAAGACATCGAAGAGGATAATAAGAAACTTATATGCAAATTAAGCCAAATAGCAATAGCGTAGTGGTAGAATCTTCACACAAAGAGGAGGCACTCCCGGTTCGAGTCCCACCACTCCCCTTTCTATTTTCTGTTGGAAATCTGTATATAAAAATAATTCCTGACATTTATCTTTTACATTTTAGTAAAAAGCATTGAAATGGCCTATGTAGTAGTGAACGATATTTTAGATATATATATAAGAAGGTGAAATGGTTATGCATACTGATGAATGCATAAGTAACGTATCTTAAGCAATGTGAAGCACTGCTAAGCAAAGTTTACCAGTATTAAAGCACATTTAAGTATAATTGCTCATAGCTTAGCACTGCTTTAACTAGCGCAATGATTTGCGCGTAGCTGCGCATAGTGCCAACTAGCTCAAACAAAACATGTTTGTGCGTAGCTGCGTACCGCGCTAACCAGCGCAACATCGGGCAACATCGAGCAACGTAGAGCACCGTAGCGCAACGTAGAGCAATGTTGGGCAAAGTTGAGCAAAGTCGGCTAAACACAGCCACACCTCCTAGCCGGTCTGGCTAGTAGTAAAATAAAAAGCAATGACAGGCCTCAAACCCGGGATACTGTGCATCATAATCACAGTACTGAACCACAAAGCCATGACAGCTTTTCATATGCATGCACTTTCAACACACACATACATATCAATGGAAGTTTACCCATTGCTAAGCAGGTGTGCTTTCAGCTGAGTTTTTTCAAAACCGGCCAATCACAGATAAGTGCGGGAAATGAGGCATATTTATGCTCCATAGGCGGGAATACTTGCCATAACTGGTTGTAGCTCCCATCTGCAGTCAGCATGGCCGGTGTTGGAGAGGGCTATCGATTTCGAGCGCAACGTTGGGGCATTGAGGATTCAAAAGTTATGGTTTGGCTCCTCGTCCATAATCATGAGGAGAGACTCCTGCAGGGCCAGTTTCAGGGCACCCAATACAAAGCAGAAGCCTGGAACCGTCTAGCTCATGATTTCACCAGTGCCACAGGCATCCCTCAGACTGGTGAGCAGGTCAGACACCACTACTCAGACCTGAAGAGATGCAAGGAGGACCGACTGAACCAGTGGATACAGGAGGCCCGTGGGATGGAAAATGCCCCACTACTGAGTAGGTAGCCATGGAATGAAGTATGTAAGAATTGCTATTGTAGTCTATATTATGGATAAGTATGTCTCAATATCACTTCATTTACTTCACAGCTGCAGGTGTCTGGGCTACGAATCAGCAAGCCTATGCAGATAGGCTGCTAAGGCTGCACCACCAGGCAAGTTAGTAATTATTCAGCTTGTACTGTTATGTAAAATAAATGAGAGAGCCTCTAGAAAAGTGTTACAAGTCTTTAATAAAGGTATAATTCCTGGAGTGTGTCTGTGTCCTTTTCTTTGATATGTTGTTGTACTCTTGCATTATAGAAATAGTACTGTTGTATTAAGCGCTGTTAACACATAGTTGGGTAGGCCCATATAAAGTGGATGAAGGGAGTGCCAGTAGCTTTTAAGAATATTTACAGTCCTCAACTGTTGGTTCATGCCCAGCATGTGCAGGTAAATCTGGCACATGAGTAGTTTGGTATTGTGTTCCCCAGAAATTTCATTGTGCTGTCAGAAATGTAGGGAGCTGTTAACATATAACTGATAACTTCACCTAAACATATCTAGATAAGTATAGAAAGTAGAGCTGTCAGTGTACCATCTCAGCAGTAGTGTGTCTGAGCAACTCACAAAATATGTAGCAGTAACATCTGCATCCTGGACAGTTTGTATGTCAGATACAGCTCATGTATATAAAGATCTAGCAAAACCCATTTCCCAATTTAAGGACAATTGGGTAGTGTAATAATACATGTAGGGGACATATAACTGCAGTTAATAGGAATGTAGTGTAAACTAGAAGGATGTATAAGTTGTTAATGGAGCTATCATTTTCCACCCTAATGTATGTGCATAAAAAATGCAATTCCACACCTCAATGGGTATGTCTAATCTCAAAACATTTGTTGGGACATATGTCCTATTGGTTTATAAATATGTGCATTTATTTTGATGCATGTGCCCTGTTCAAATACCACAATATTGGTGGCCTGTTGCCATCAATTAAACCTGCATGCTGTTGTAATGTCCACTGTTATTCTATATATGCATGTGTCATGCTTGCTGTTCAACTGTTGGAACTCTGGTGTGTTGGGTTAATGGGAATACTGTTATAACTAATTGGGAGTGCTGTTGACTGTTACTAACCCATATTTTCATTAAATCCTCCTAAACATAGAACGTATGGGAAGGCCGGTCCCAGCGGACCCACCTGTCCCACCTCAGCTGGCGATGGCACCTGGCACCAGCAGGTCCGGTGCCCAGCCTGGGACCTCCTCCTCCATTGGCCCTGTGCCACCTTCGGGGGGAAGAGCTGCAGGGGCTGGGGCTCATCCCCCCCGTGCAAGTGGGGTGGAGGAGGGCCACCTATCACCCTCCGAATGGTCCGGGCTGTGGTGCATAGGGAGATTGAACGTTCTGTTGTTGATCCTCTATGCCAGCTTGAGGCACGAGTGGCGCGACTCACAGGTGAGCCATCCCCTCCAATGTAGCCCCCAGCACAGCCACCAACTGGGCTGTGAAGGTGCAGTGGTGACTGCACATGGGTGGAGATCTCAGTACCACTGTTGCCATCTGTGGGCTCATGGGCTTGCGATTTCCAAACATCCTTCCCCGTTAATGGTGTTCACCCACCACATGTGTCATATTCCGCCCCTGTATGCATCTTGTTTGTCTTTTCTGTTTACCTCCCCAACCTACCTCCCCAAATATACCTACTTCCCCTACCCCACATTCCACTCTCCCCTGCCAAAAAAAAAAAAAGGGCAATCTGCTCCCAAAAAAAAATTACGCCCCATACATAGCTGCCCATTTTGCACACATGTCCGCTGGACACATAAACTGATATTTAATTGGCAGTACAACATACTTTGTTGTCCTCACCCCTCTCTCATGGGCGGAAGGTTTCATATTTCCCTCCAAAAGTATTGCATATGCACAGCTGTTGCTGTAAAAGAAATGGGCAGCTATGGTCCTTCCCTACACCTGTCCTGCACATCCCGAGCTGTTCTCCCTACTGTCTTTCCCTCTTTGTGCCCCTTTTTTACCACTTTCCTATCTCCCCATTTTCTTTTCTTTCAAAGAACTGAGCGCGAGGGTAAGCGGGAGTAAGCACTTTTAAGCAGTAGTTAGCGGGTTTGCACAAGTGTATGCTTGTGTGTGCTTAGCTAAGTATTGCTAAGCTTCACGCAAGCACGCACAAACCCGTTTACAGCTGCATAAAAGTGCCTTAGTCACCCTGCATGTGAGGGCCCTTCTTCTCAGCAGCAAAATAAAACACCTCTGTCAGTCTCGAACTCCAGACCTTGGACATACTAGACTGCATGAAGTACCACTAAGCCACAGTAGATATACAGCAGGTTGTTGCTGAAAAAGATATATTATGCATCAGAATGAGTGATTGTAAAGTAAGGATAGGAATGCTATAACACAAAACCTGTTCTGTGGAACTTTACCAGCAGTTGTTGTGGAATTGCATTACATGGCTGTGATAAAAGAACCAGCCATTCTAGCAGTAAATAATGTTACAGCAGCACTTTACAACCCCCCACACAGTATCATAGTAGGACAAACAGTGGCATATCTGATTAGGGAAGAGAACATACATCCCAACTGTGACTACATTTCAGGGATGTCCCTGATTTTGAAACATATGTTGGATGTGTCCCTCTGAATCCCCTGAAAAGTACTGACATTAGGCAGAAAGGTGGGGTATTACACCTAATGAATAATGAAAATATGTAGGAGTTAGACACCGCTTGTACTTCAGAAAAGGTGTAGTAATCCATATGCACTGGTTCTCTCGAAGTTTCCACTTACTGTCTCTAATATTTTGAAGGTGTACCTCACTTTTACCTACCTTTACCTCACTCTGTTCAAATATGTACCTGAGTGTTTCAGAGGCCTAGCTGAGGCAGAAACACACAGGCATATCAGCTTTTCTGCTGTTACACACTGTGCAAATAGCTTTGGAAGGAGTTCCACAACCATACCCTTATGTAGGAGTACAACACTGAAATACCAAAGGATGTAGCCACATACTGGTAGCAAACGACTGTAACAATGCCATTGTACCAGTGCTGAAAAGATCTGTGCATTGCACAGACAGAGAATAACAGCCTAACGTCTGGTTACCATCTGGATAGGTCCACAGTTGGGAGCTATGCAGACAGACTACTTGTCTTGCTAAACTAACAGGTACACAGCAACCCTTTAAGTCCAGCAAGATAACATTCACACAATAATACATAATGCTCTCTGTATATCTGCATCCCCACCCAAATGTACAATATACCTGTGTGTTCAGGGTCTACCAAGGATGTAGGTAGGCATACTCAGTACTGGAATTGTCCAGTTTTCTTGAGCATCCTGTGCTAATGTCATCAATAAAAAGCACAAACTGTGCAGAAGGGAGTACATTAATATTCACAGTATAGCAGTTTACAAACAGTTCATGTGCCAAATGAATACATCTCAATAACTACTTATGTATGGCAGTTAATTGTATAAGTAGAAAAGAAGCTACATACTCCCATATATCTTGTGTTAGCATTTGTAGGGGTGAGTACAATTCTACACTGACAACTGTGTACTGGAAGTGGCAACATTCAGGTCTGAGTACAACATTTAAATCACTGGCTACACCCCTAGCTTCAGGTATAAGAACTATACCAACCTTCTAACTTAAACAACGTTGTCCACAGCAAACAAGCATGGGCCCCACTTTGGAAAGCTGAAAGGGCTATGCCTACCTGACTTAGCAATTTATAGCATTGGGTTGCTATGACAGTGAGTACTGCAATTACCACACAGCAGGCTGCATGCAATTACCAAATGGTGGCCACCAACTGGTGCAGAGGCCATCACATGCACATGTGCAGATACCTATAAAAGCAGGCTGCATTTGCTGTCCACACAAGCAATCATTCCATTGCAGCTATTGAGAGAGAGAGAGAGAGAGAGAGAGAGAGAGTGACAGACACACACCCACATCAACATCAACAGAAAAAAAAAAAAAAAGACACACGGAACTTAATACTACCAACACATACAAAGGAAAGGTATGTAAATGATATGTATTTACTGGCATGTAGTAGATGTTTTTGAAGAGTACTCTACATACTTTGACACATCCATATGTGGCAGCAGTACGTATCTATGCACAGATGCCCTGCATAACTACTGCCATGAACAAATCAGTGTGTAGCTGTGTGCAGTGGGACATAACTGTGACATATGTAGCTCAGCATTAAATGTCAAACATCTGATCCATGTTATCTGTGTTCTGGACAGTAGTGTGGACAATGGCTGTTTGGGGGAGTAGTGCATACAGCTATATAAACATGGATGTGACAGAGTAACACATGTGTGATAGTCATATTAACGTGTAGCTTAGCATTGGCAACTGCTGTACTAGGCTAGTATGCTAATCTAGCATTTGCAGCTATATATATATATATACACACCGTCTAATATTACTGTGTGCTCACGTGACACCTGTTCATGTTGCAGCAAGGCCCAACAGGTCAGCAGTGAGGTCCAGGGACTTACAACAGTGTGGACCTTTTGTGTGTATGACACACACATACGGAGAGATATATCTGTGTCAGATATATTAGCATCTGTACATGTGATAGAGCAAGGGACATACTGCAACTGTTTGTGAAGGGTGGACATATATATGTTGGTGAAGGTTGTTATGTGCATATTTGTATGTAGCTTGTAGTGTGTGGCAAACAAGACAGCATACAGTGCTGGTATATGACATGTGGTGGTTAAATGCTGTGGGTGTGATTTGTTAGGTTTGCAGTGTTGCAGCTAGTGAGGCCTGCTAAAGCTACATGGGCTGAGAACACCTTCAATACATTTCACACAAGACTGTGCAATATTATTACATAACTGTATACCTCACAACCTTTGCATAATTGATATTCCCACCATGAAAGGTGGACTGTATATGTATATCTATATGTACACCAATGGATGTTTATATGTATGTGTATATATATATATATATATATATATATATATATATATATATATATATATATATATAGAGAGAGAGAGACAGGGTCATATTTACTGTGACAGATGCCTGGTGACAAAGCCATGGCCTCAAGCTCAATGTCGAAAATGCATTGGCATCCCTTTTGGTAAAAACTCTGTACCCATGAACTACCACATAGGTGGTAGTCTCCTTAACACCGAAAGTGTGATAAGAGACCATGGGACACAGGTAGACAGTAGTCTCCCCTTTGATAATCACAGTGCCACACTAGTCATGTAATCTGTCTACGTGGCACACCTCATCACAAAAGGTGTGTCATCCAGGGAAAAAGAGGTCAGTGTTCCCCTCTACTCATCACTCATAAAACCCATTATAGAGTACAATGCCCCTTTTGGTATGTACCTCACAAGACATCTACAGCAACTGGAAAGGCCACAGACATACCTCACAAAGTGTATTACTGGCCTCAAACAGATGCCCTATGCAGACCGTCTCACAAAACCACAGCTAGACTGTGTCGCATACCGCCTACCCAGAAGTGACCTCTGCCTAACATACAAAGCTATGTCAAACCCAGAGCTGTTGGACATTCTCCACGTAAACAGATCACAATCCCTATGAGCTACATGCTCTAGGGACCTAAACCTTGTCACCTCAATAAACAGAACATGCTGGAGGGATAGTTTATTATCTCAGAGACATCCCATACTCTGGAACAAACTACCTATCAATAGCAAACAAAGCTCCTCATTAGCAGTCATCATGAA
Organism: Protopterus annectens; assembly: GCF_019279795.1. Lineage (NCBI taxonomy): Eukaryota > Metazoa > Chordata > Ceratodontiformes > Protopteridae > Protopterus > Protopterus annectens. The sequence continues at coordinate 12,249,150 of NC_056740.1, forward strand.
TAATCCTGATGATTGGATAGGAGGTAGGAAATACACCCCGGGAATCACCTCTGTGGCTCTGCTTGACAGGAGCACATGAAATTAAATTACATGGGTGTCAAAGGCCAGGGTACCGTATGGCTAGGCTTCTATAGGCCCTAGGGCCAATAGCCTATTACCTACCTATGAACCGATACACACCCACATGTACATGTTGCAATAATTGCTATGTGAGGTTGACTGAGTGTGATGGTGAATGTGTTGGTGAATGTGTCAAAGTTGTGTATATGTGTGATAGCTTAGTGGGAAACTGTTTCTGTCATGGTATTTTGAGTCCTAGCTCTGATCCCAGCAAAAGATGTGTATGCTATTGCTAGGCAGAAAAAGCAGTATGGCATACGGTCTGATGTAGTCCCTTGGTGTTGACTGGGGTGTGCCATTGTAGGCTAAAGCAGTACATGTATGCTTATTGATTGGTACTGCTGGTGAATCCAAATCCCGTATGAACTGTAGTACTACCTGAAGCTGCAGGCCTAAACAGCACAGTATGGTGTATGTCCACATTTCTTGGAACCACTGTTTTGTGTGTTCCCTGTAGTCCTCACAGATTATATACCTCAGGCATAAGGTTTTGTAAGTACTGACACACAGTACTGTATGGTACACAGGTAAAGCTCATCTGGGTTGCCATACCTTTGTGTCTTGTATGTATGTCTGATGTGTGTGTGTGGGTATGCCTGGAACATGCCCTTGGTCATATATATGTTACAGGATATAAGTGCGTATCTAGCAACATGTATAATCTAGTACAGCAGTATGCCTCCTATATTCATGAATGTGCACATATGTTAGGCAGGGGTTTGCCATCAACAACTAGTGTGGTATACTGGTAATACTGTAACTGGACTTTACAATCATTGCAATGGATGACATATTTCTTTATGCATTAGCTTGATATATACCTCCTGTGGCTAGGTGGTGCATTGTGTCGCATTCGGTGTGCCATGTACTGTTGTATAGTCTTACATACTGGTTTCTCTTTGTTGCTGTGCAGAACATGGTTTAATATATAGAGCTTGCCAGGCACTGTCAGGCAGTTGTGGGTTGTGCACTGATATGTGGTATTGAAAGTGTGTATCCTCTGACAGCCAATAGGTTGCTATATATGGCAGTTCAGTGATATCTGTACTTTAGAATGTTAAATGTGCCACATGACTTGCTCGCACATATTGTTTCATTGTCTTCCAGGGTCATGGCCCACCATCGCAACCCAACCTATATCCCAGCTGAGGATGAAATAATAACAACCAGTCTGGTTCAGCACTACACCCTGCTTTTCTCAAGAACCAGCCAGGACCAGCGTGAACGGACTGCACTGTGGCAAGATGTTGTCCGTAGGGTAAATGACATAGGCATGCATGACCGGACATATGAGCAGGTACACCATCACTGCAGTGATTTACTTAGACATGTCTGGCAGCATGTGTCTGATGTCTGTAGACAACAGCTTGCCACAGGTGGTGGGGTTACCATCCATCCCCCCCTCACCAGAGTGGAGGAGCTGCTCCTGAGCCTGGTGGCTCCTGGCCAACAACAACAACAGCACACATGTATCACCATGGAGGCCGGAGCCACCTAGCAAGTTCACATGGAGCGTGCAGGTAACATGGCATATCTGTAGACTACTGTTACCTCTATTGGTAGATCATGCATATGTGAGATGTGTAATGTGTAGTTAGAAGATGTGGAGTCTGGTGTTGTGCAATACTGATAATTTGGAACATAATCTGTAGGCCTGTGACTGTCAACCGTTGTACTACTGTAAGATTGCAAACCCACAGTAGCAATGCCACAGAATTTGCCACTGACAAACTGTCTCATATCCTTGTAGGTCCCTCTGGTGTGACAGCAAGCCAGCAGACCCATGCTGGTGAGTGTGTTCTACATTTAATATTGCAAATAAAATGTGCATGTCATAGGTGAGGTGTAGGCCACGTACACATGTAACACACCTATGCATAATGCATGCTGTGCATGTTTGCTGTGAGACTATGCACATCTCAGTAACGTGAGTAGCTGCCTCAAACACATGCAATACACAGAGCATCCCAAACAATTGTGGCTACACTGTAGTGGACATTGGATAGGCAGAGTCAATACACATGCACACAACATACACAACTTTTGTCATATGCAGTACACGTTAATATGCTACACAAGGCGTATTCAGACACCCGCTGTAAGGTCACACTCCAGTATCCCAAATGTCATCCACACAGCACACATAATATACCTGAGGGGTAGAGGCCTATCATGGGGTGGTGCGACACTCTTCAACACATAACACATTCATGTTAGGCAATGCTCCCTTTTGGGCACCTTACAAACCGATGTAACAACTGGTTGTGAAATGGTGAATGTAGCCATGGTACTGCAGTTCGGGTACAGCATGATAGGTGCCGGTCTGGCACACATTAGTAGCCTTGAGTGACCACATGATGCTGCATGATGATGGCTCATGGTACTACACCCCATCCAGTTACAGTAACCACAGTACTACACATAGCATTCATTGCTATACACCTCAATGTATAGCACCTCAACATATGCACCTATACACAATATGCATAGCAATCACCATTTGCACAAAGTGACACATATATGTCTTGTAATGCTATTGAGTGTATAGGTCACATGACACACATTGGGTATGTGTGATGTTTAATGTTGCAGTTGTGTTGTAGCATGCCATGTCATGGCTGGCACGGGCATGTCCACAATATGTTCTACACTCACCATAACCACTGTACAATGGCTATGTTGAGCAATGGTATTCCATCAGGTATACATGCACCACTCATCCTGCATGTATACATAGCATGCATTAGCTAAACCTGTGTCCACAATTATCTGCTAAAGACACAGACACTCTAATCAGAAATGGATATCTATGTGACACACAGATACACATCCAGCCATGGTATGTATACCTGTGAGTGATGGTGCACAGGACATTGAAGAGCTTTTAATACTTGCACAGCAATGTTGTGTCCATGTACACATTTCGTTCCAGGGTGAGGCCAATCACTGAACAACAACACACATGCATCAAAGCCATGTATACTGTTATTAGCAAGGACTGTCTACACTCGCACTGCATGCTGTTGAGCAACACACGTCCTGCATGCTGACACGTGTGATATGACTGTTTGGCTTGTGATACTGTACCCCACCATCAACCGCTATTGAGTATGTTCTGGATTGCTGGTGATGTGTGTGTGTGTGTGTGTGTGTGTGTGTGTGTGTGTGTGTGTGTGTGTGTGTGTGTCTGTGTGTGTGTGTATCTGCTTTAGTGAGGAGTGTATTTGTGTGCCTGTGTGCATGTGTGCATGAGTTCATGTGTTCATGTGTGCATGTGTTCATGTGTTCATGTGTGCATCTGTTCATGTGTGCATGTGTTCCGACATCATGTACAGGTCATAAAGTGTGTTTCCTGTCTTCCTCTCACTGGTGCTGAGGTTGGGCTGGTTCACTACAGCAGGGAACCTGATGTCACTGACACAAATAGTGATAATGAGGATAGGTGTGTTGAGGCACAGGCATGTTTGCCAGGGTCTGTCGTTGGGCCACCAATCGACAGTACACAAGTGTCCACCCCATCCATGCACACAGTCATACTGCCAATACATCCATCACCAATGCCCTTAGCTGAGGGACAGTGTACAGTCGGCATTGGCCAGGACAGTGTGGTATCTATGGCACATGCATCCCGACACAGCAGCCATACCCAGATGTCTGGAACAGTACCACATAGGCAGATCTCCAGGGGTTCTTGTCGGAGCACTGCTGGTCATCATGCCCCTGGCAGATGTGCCACAGGTCTTACAACCTCACACATGTTCCAGGCTGTCATGGAGGCACAGGCACATATGGAACAGTACACCAGACAGGGACTAAGGGCACAGAGGGCACATACCACTTTAAATGACAGTATCCTTGACCTAGCAGGTGCCATCCGTAATTACACTGAGGTCACTGATAGACATTGGGGTGAGACATTAGATGTTCTCCGCAATGTCATGTCCATGTGTCAAGACTGTACGGGATGGTTGAGACATCAATGTGGATGTATGCCAGCAACATCAGCAGCTGGCAGTCGCCGCGGACGTCCCTCAAGTCACAGCACTCCCGTAGTGCCAGTACCAGCCCCAGCAATGTTGGGGGTGGGCTGCACATAGACCATCCTAGAAGACCACGTGCACATGGCTCTGGCCAGTCCCAGCAGAGACCTGGGTCCAGTGTACATATGTCTACCTCTGAGGATAGTACCCAGTCTGGCTTAGTACCTGATACTGTCAGTAGCACCCCTGCCAGGCACAGGTACCATATCCATGGCCAGAAATGGTGATCTGTAAAGCCTGGCAGGTACAGTCTGTGGCTGTCCCACAAATCCCTGTATATGGCAGCCACATGGTGGAACTGTGTGCGTGCAGACACACACACACATAAACCAGACACCTACGGCTAACACATACCCACACACATTGCATCAACATTGGCCCATAGCAGTACTCTTGGCCCACACACACACACACACACACACACACACACACACACACACACACACACACACACACACACACACACACACACACATGTCGATTGTATGGCTCAATGTAGGCCTCTGGCAAACCAACAACACACCCTATGCTTATGATGAAACCTGTGCCACCTCCTGTTATCTGTAACATTGATGCAGGAACAGGCTAACATGGTGCTGATGCACAGGGTGACTTTATAGCAGTATAGCAATGTTAGCATGTTGTCAGCAGTAAAGTGTAATGATATCCTTGAATGTGTAGCTGAGCAGCCATAATGCATTAAAGCTATGATTGTCAATGTAGTATTGTTTACACCAGTGTTACTTCCAATAGTGTATTGTCTGCCCACGTGCCACTTGGCTGATGTGTGTAGTATTGGCAGCATGTGTTAGAGAGTGGACAGTATGTGTGGGATGTGTGCAGCACAGATTTGCAGGTGTACATTTGTGAACATGGTGGAGGTGCACTGTCTGCATGTACGTGCATAGTGGACACATGGGCAGGGTGACATGCCTTGTATTACACAGTGTTAACACTCCATAGTTTCTATTGGTGGCCAGTATGCATTGTACTACACACATTTTGGAATTGGGTACACGTGTGTATGACATGGTTTGACACTGTGCTGTGGGTGATACTGTTACTATCTGTCATTGGTTTGCATTCTGGTAGTATACATAACCTCAACAGCCTGACCATAAACAATCGTTAGATGATGTCTTGACAACTGACGCACAGATGTAGGACACACAGTAACATTTGGATCCTTCAGGTACTATACTATGCCAGTAACCAGTGGTATTCACCTGCACCCATTCCTAGGACCACTCCTGTTTGGCATATAGCTCTCTTAGGTACAAGCAAAGACAGTAGGGATATGTCCGTCCACTTCTGGAAATGCATATTGTGGTCTATAATGCATTCTGTAGATGACACACACATCCCCCACAAGGGTATCATACAGACAGATACCTGTTGTCAAACCCATACTGTAAAGCTATAAGCCAACTAAAGCATAGTCATCCACCTTTACAAAACATAGTATCCCCACAGTACCACATAGGTAGTAGCCCCCAACATGTTGAACAGGTACCGATGTGTACATACAGCCAAGTGTTACATCATCTCTCCTTTGGTAATCACATTTGCAAAGGTATTTTGAAATCCCTCGATGGATCACATAAGCAATAAGGGGTCTGCATGCATATCCACAAAGGTTGTTGTACACCTATAATGAATAGCCATCATTGACAGACTTTGCTGCATTTGAACAGGTCTGAAATATACCTCAGGCATAAACCCTCACTCACACTATTCAATAGAAACCGTAATGAGTGTGTGAGACATGGATGACCTAGGCCAGGGATCACTGCAGTGGCTGGGCTTGTCACAAGCATACAGATGTGACCTAAGGTCTGGAAAGCGGCAGCACACTCTGGCAAATATAACAGATGTGTTCATGGAGAAAGCAGGCTTCCCACCTATGAAATAATTGAGGTCAAATGTAAGTATATGTATTTGCCACACAGCTACCTGACATGTGCAATGCACATACTGTTGTCATAGTGATATGTCATACAGTAGTAAAAGCAAAACCCAAAACATATTCACCAACAGTGTCACACACATAGAGCACACACACACACACTCACCAAGTGCAGGATTCAAACCCCTACTTAACTACTTTATGATAACAGAGCAGTACACATTAACATGGCATGCTATACACATTACTGGAAGTTTTTCTTCCACAGGTATATTTGTAGGATGGTGACATTATGGGACTTGACAAAGATAAGTATACCAGTTTTAAGGTGTTGTAGTAGTCTTCAAAAAGGTTGCTCTTCTCCAAGGAGATACACACGCACACTCTCTCATTCTTATACAGTTGTCAAGTGCAGGATTCAAACCCCTACCTAACTACTTTAGAATACTAGAGCAGTATGCATTTACACGACACACTATACACATTACTGGGAGTTCTTTTTTCCACAGGTATATCTGTAGGATGGTGACATCATCGAACTTGACAAAGATAAGTATACCACTTTTAAGGTGCTGTAGTAGTCTCCAAAAAGGTTGCTCCTCTCCAAGGAGATACACACACACACACACATTCTCATACAGTTATCAAGTGCAGGATTCAAACCCCTACCTAACTACTTTATGATACTAGAGCAGTACGCATTTACACGCTGCGCTATACACATTACTGGGAGTTCTTTTTTCCACAGGTATATTTGTAGGATGGTGACATCATGAGACTTGACAAAGATAAGTATACCACTTTTAAGGTGTTGTAGTAGTCTCCTAAAAGGTTGCTCTTCTCCAAGGAGATACACACACACACTCACTCTCATACAGTTGTCAAGTGGAGGATTCAAACCCCTACCTAACTACTTTAGAATATCAGAGCAGTATGCATTTACATGACACGCTATACACATTACTGAGAGTTCTTTTTTCCACAGGTATATCTGTAGGATGGTGACATCATCGAACTTCACAAAGATAAGTATACCACTTTTAAGGTGCTGTAGTAGTCTTCAAAAAGGTTGCTCCTCTCCAAGGAGATAAACACACCCACACACACTCTTATACAGTTATCAAGTGCAGGATTCAAACCCCTACCTAACTATTTTATGATACTAGAGCAGTACGCATTTACACAATGCGCTATACACATTACTGGGAGTTCTTTTTTCCACAGGTATATTTGTAGGATGATGACATCTTCAGACTTGACAAAGATAAGTATACCACTTTTAAGGTGTTGTAGTAGTCTCCAAAAAGGTTGCTCCTCTCCAAGGAGATACACACACACACACACACACACACACCCTCTTATGCCGTTGTCAAGTGCAGGATTTAAACCCCTACCTAACTACTTTATGATACTAGAGCAGTACGCATTTACATGATGCGCTATACACATTACTGGGTGTTCTCCTTTCCACAGGTATATTTGTAGGATGGTGACATCATCAGACTAGACAAAGTGGGTTACATTAGGCGACATTAGGTGGGCTACATTGAAGGAATTTCTAAACACTTTGGCAATGTGATCATCAAAGGAGAGTTTACTATCTACCTGGGTCTCCAGGGTCATAATTACATTCTCCGTACATACTGGATTACCACCTATGTGGTACTTTGTGTGCACTTTGTTTTATCCAAAGGGGATGACTATGCATTCTTTGGCATTCTGCTTGAGGGCATTGTTTTGACACCAGGTATCTGTCTCTGTAAGACCTTTCTGGAGGATGTCTGTGTCAGCGGTAGAGTCAATTATGGGCCACAGTTAGCAGTCATCTGCAAACTTGTTCAGCCATACTCCTCCCGTGCTTGCCTGTACCTCTGAGCAGTATCTACTGAACAGGTGGGGTCCCAGGAACAAGACCTGTGGGATGCCATTTGTGACTGGTTTAGAGTCAAACAAGGCACCCGCAACTCTGAACATGTGTGTTTGATCTGTGAGCCAGTTGGCCACCCATCCTGTGACATAGCTGTTAATGTTCAAGCTGGTAAGCTTGTCCATGATGCCAGAATGGGGGATGGTGTTGAAAGGCCTTAGTGAGGTCCAGGTGGGCTGTGTGGACTACTGTCACCTCCGTCTATGTCCTTGGTAACTATTTCAAAGAAGTCAACTAGGTTTAGGAGGCAGGATCTGCCCTTAAAAAAGCCAAGGTGGGTAGAGTCCATTGTCTGGAGGTTCCCAATGTCTCTGTTTATGGGTTCCATGATAATTTTCTCCATAGCTTTGCAGACCACTCTGAGTAGGCCTATAGGGCAATAGTTTCCAGGTTCTGTTGTGGCACCCCCTTTGTGGAGCTGGATTACTGTTGCTGTATGCCATTCTTTGGGTACATAGCCTGTGGTAAGGTTGAGTCTGGACAGTGAATGTAGGTGAGGGTGTAGTTCCTTTTGGGGCAGGTGTAAGCCGCAGCCTGGGACACCATCCAGTCCCATTGATGCTGTGTTCTTAGCTTTGGAGAGGGCTGTTTTTACCTGCATGTCCATGAAGTCTGGGGCTCTGCATTCTTCTGGGATGGACACAGGCCCTTTGGGGGTGATGGGGGGGAGTTTGCACTGAACTTGTCCACCAGGATGTGGGCAATGTCAATTGGTTCAGTGTATCTTTTGCCATTTTGCAGTAGCTGACAGCATATTTGACAGTTGCCACCTAAATGTTTGGTATAGCTAATGAAGGCTTTGTGGTTGTTATTTTACATTCCTTGGCAATTTGTCTTGAGAAACTGGCCTTGGATTATTTCATGAGCGATAGTTTCTTCCTAATAATGATCAGTGATGCCTTTCCTTTTGTGAAGTTTGCTCTATCATGTGTTCGTTTCCTCCTTCTGTTGTATAGCTTATTTATGGGCAATGACCACCAGATTGGTTTCTTATTTTTGGAGGAGTGCATCTTGGTTTTATTTGGGATGTCTCAATCCATGCATCCCTGTAGATGCTCATAGAATGCACTTGTAAATTTTTCGGCAGATTGTATAGCATTATCCTATAGCAAGGGGACTTTGGAACTTTCCACTTTGGTCTTGGGAAGTGTGCAGTTTGCTTTTGAAAATGTCTTCACAGTGGTTTCCTTGACTGGGGGGGGGGAGTGGCTGTCCAGTGTGATTACTTTATGATCTGATATTACCAGCGAGGGGTTTATCTCTGTTGTTGAACACTGATACCCCATGTTGGTGATGATCAGGTCCAGTATGTTGTCACCTCTAGTGGGCATGGTGACCAGCTGTTCCAGGGCGTTTGAGTTTTTAAACTCTAGGAAACATTGGGCAAAGGACGTTGTACACAAGTAATTCTCCCACTCAGTGTTTGGGTAGTTGTAATCTCCTCATATAATGGTGTTTGGTAGGACCTTTATATTTTCCACTATTCTCAGGAATACTGAGTAAGGTTCCTGAGACAAGGTAGGTGATCTGTAGCAGGCTACAATCTGATAAGCAGCTTTGCCCAATGTTAGTTGCACTTGCATGGTCTCCAAGGCCTCATGCTGTGCCACTAACCTGAAGGTGTGGGTATCCATAAGGTAAATGGATACACCCCTTCCTTTTGTATTTCACTCTGGGTTTTGTGGCTGAAGAGCAGAGGGATTGTGAGTGTTTTATGTGGATCATGTCCAACAGCTCTGTGTTTGACATAGCTTTGTATGCTAGGCAGAGATCACCTCTGTGTAGGCGATATGCGAGAGAGTACAGCTGGAGCATTTTGAGACGGTCTGTGTATGGCATGTATTTCAGGCCGCTGATGCTCCTTATTGATATGGATATTCACTGATATTTATGACATAGCGAAAGAAAGCTTCATGGTTCTCTATGGACTCTTTGACAATATTTTTGACAGAACATGGACTGGGTAATGTTAGGAGTGCTCATTGTTTATTGATGATACTGATCGGAGATTTATTGATCTTCTTTGAATTTTCACTTTCTTTGAACAACTTAAGTACTTGTAGTACATAGTTTGATTATGATAGGAGTCCAATATATTATATGGGACTGTTTTCATATCACTGTGTGCGCAAGGCAGGATTGGTGAATAGTGACAAGTTTCTGGGGTAAGAACTGCAACTGCCAGATATGTGTGGCCCACTGCTGTACTCAGATATGGCCTAAGTGTGTGAGCATGCCCAGTATGACCTTTCAGTATATTGCTGACTGAAATTTGCTAAATTTGTTTAAGTGTGTGAGCATGCCCAGTATGGACATATATACTATATGTGTGTGAAAAATCAAGTTGTTTTTTACTTCAGGGCTCACCTTTGTGTTGTACATCGACAGGAAGCACGCTGTGCCTGCAGGGCTTCCATAAGTCACTTTGTATAGACTTATCAACATTTCTACATACATGGGGGACAGCTATTATTTGTACATTTCTACCCGGGGGGCACACCTGATTGTTACTGTGGGTGTATATAGGATGAGGGGTTCACCTGACACTTATATACATTTCCTAGGCCTGCACTGCTATGTCAGGTACTCCATTTCAGTCTGTACTGTTGTCTATCGTACTGGCTTGAGGCATACTACTGTGGTACAGATCTTAGCTTCCAATTTCATGTATATTAGTTTGTGACTTCATAGCCTACCCAACCCACATCACACTACCTGGCCTGCTGTTATCTGTATGCATAGGCCTGGGGTGAAGTTCAGAGGGCATGTTACATCATTTGTTTGTGTTTGCATTAGTCTACAATTGTCCTGCTGTGTCTGTGCCAATGAAATGCTGTCATGGCTTAGTGGTTCAGTACTGTGACTATAGTACACAGTATCCTGAGTTCGAGCCCTGTCACTGCTTTTTATTTTCCTGCTGGGCAGACCTGACTGGTTAAAGAACAGTAAAGCAGGTGTGAGTGTGTTTACCCGACTTTGCTCGACTTTGCCTGATTTGCCCAACATTGGCCAGCGTTTCCCAACGTTGCCCAACGTCGCCCAACATTGTGCTAGTTTTGTGCACCGCGCAATTATGCTTAAATATGCTAAACAGTGGTAAAAGCTGCTTAGCACTGCTTTATATTGCTTAAAACATGGCAGTCATGCCTCAGGTGGTGCTGCAGGGCTGCCTATGTTGGATGCACATAGTACACTCCCTATACATGTTTGAAAACAGGTAGTGTCAAGTTAGGCATCCCTTTTATTTTATGTGCGAGTCAGAGAGAGGTATCATTTCCAGGGTTCCTACTGAGCCAGTGTATGTGCTATGTGTTGCCTCTTTGCCAAGGCCAAGGCATACTGCCACGCCTCCTTCTGCCTACTGGGGCAGGCTCAGGTTGTTCCTCCTCCGAGTCATGCTCTGCCTGTGATGGCCTTGGCAATGGTGGGGGGCTGTTTGGCCCTGCCCCATGCTGTTCCTGCTGCAGCTGTTTTCACAGGATCATATTGTGTAGCATGGCACATACCATGACAATTTAGGTACATATAGTTGGTGAGTACTGCAAGGCTCCACCAGATGTGTCCAGGCACCGGAACCGTGACTTGAGCATCCCAAACACATGCTCGATTACATTTCGTGTTTGTGCATGTGCCTCATTATGGAGTTCTTGTTCAGGTGTGTGTGCATTTCTGATGGGTGTCATCAGCCACGGCTCCAGTGCGTATTCAGCATCCCCCACTAGGTGACCGTCAGGGATGTCTCCATTGGCAAATGTCTGGTACAGCTGCATCAGGTGCCAGATATGGGAATCGTGGTAGCTTCCAGGGCAGCCAGCACACACATTCAGTATTATGCCCTGGGCATCGCACATGACCTGGCAGTTGATGGAGGGGAAGCCCTTGCGATTGATGTAGGCCCTACCCCGCTCACCGGCTGGTACTTTGATGTGTATGTGCGTGCAGTCTATTGCACCCACTACCTCAGATATTCCGCTATTTGCTGGAAAAGACGCATATTGTTGGCCAATGCCTCACGGGAATTGGGGAAATACACATGATCACCGACATGTGCTGACATGGCATTCAGGAACTGGTGCAGTACCCTGGATGCTGATACCTGTGAAATACCCATCATATCACCAGTTGGTCTCTGGAAGGTACCTGTTGTTAATATTCTTAGGCTAACACGTACCTTGGTTTCCACTGGGATGGGTTCCCCTCTGTTAGTTCTGTGTGTGAGGCGTGGCCTGCACAGCTCAACAATTTGCTGCAGGAGGTCTCTGTCCACTCTATAGCGCTCCACTATCTCCAGCTCATGTAGCCCCTGGTAGGTTACCCTGGGTCTGTACACTCTTCTCTGTCTCCTCACTGTGGGTTGCTCAGCAGCATTCGCAATGGCACCATCCTCAGCATCTTGCACATGTTGGCTTATGATAGCAATGGCAGCCCCTAACATTTTTTTGTCTGAGTTAAGCTTTTTAAGTTTTCACTCTTTGTATACTGCAGTGTTGCAGTGTTCTTGAGAAAAACATGGGGGAATGTTGTTTGCAGAGTTTTAAGTGCTGGGCTGGGCTGGGCTAGTGTACTGCCTGTGTAATTGGCTGATTCTGATTTATTTCACCTGGCAGCTCTGCTAGTTCTCCTTGGTTAACTTCCTACTACTTCTTTTCCTTCCTTTTCCCTTTCTGTTTCCACAAGGGGCAGCGCCGAGCAAACAAGCGCAGACACGTGCATACAAGTGCACACACGCGCACACAGGCTTACACAGGCTTAGACGGGTGCACACGCACGCACACAGGCGTACACAGGCTTACACAGGCTTACAGGCATGCACACATGGTGTAAGCACGTTTGCAAGAAATTTCAGATATATCCACGGCGTACACCTTCGGTTTCTGGGTTTCAGCTAGGACAACTGTAGACACACCTCTTCCAATCCTGAGCAACTCAGAGCAAACACAAGCCACTCTGCTCCAATAAGCTTACAGTCTTTCATACATACCCCCTCATGACGTCAATTATCTTCTACTCTACTACTCCCCTACTCCTACACTTACACTCTAGGGACATGGCTCACATGCCAGGGATAATTGGGATTCACTATTCTTTTCTTCATTTGCATAGGATTGCCTACTAATGCTTGGTTACATCTCTCAAACTGAGCTTCCCCCCTTAGCAACCACTACTCAGTAGCCATGTTGTCTTCAGCCTGCCATTCACCTGCATGGCAGAATAATATTTTAATAAGAATGCCTATTTTTGGCTATTTTTTATTTATTTTCTGGTTTTTAAAGCGCCACACGTTTTATATGCTGAACAAAACATTCATTATAACATTTTAACTTAAAAAATATTTGGACTTGAGGATAACTCAGAGAAGGTTAAGAACATATAAATCTCCCTCCAGACCATGTAATGAAGAAAAGGAGTTTGAATTAGAATGCTGGGATAGATGGATTCAGGTTGTACACATGTGCACCACAGAATGAGGAAAATTCATATACCTAGAGATTATAAAAAACAAGCAATGGTTTCACAAGAAATAAAAATAAAAAAGAAATAACTTGAACAATGGATGTGCAAAGCTCATCTCAAGAGTTTGGATCAAGAGTTGAATAAGAAATTAACTATGGCAGAGGATTCATTAATTGCAAGATAGAAGAAGAAAATGGAATGGAATCTGCAGGATTATAAAAATAACACAACCTTCCTATTCCAAAAATAGCAAATAAAGGACAGGAATCAAAACATGGGAAGTGAAACATCATGAGGCTCTAGAAGGGGTACTTTTGATGAGAGCACAACTGGGAATGAAACATATAATGATAAAAGAACTCAACAGGATAAGTCACCAGGTAGAACATCATCAAAAAGTGGTAAGAGGGACTTTTGCGGAGAGGAAACATATCCAGTCTGGTGAAATGGAGGTAACAGGGGATGTAAAAGATATCTGCAGAATGATGGATTTGGCCCTAATAATCCACAATGGTAACAACAGTCCTGTACATTTAATAACTCAAAATGCTTTAAGTGTCAAAAAGGTATGTGCTAAATTTTTAAGTAATAATGACTTTAATGACTTTAGTGATTGTTTTGCTTTGTTCACAGATGTTAAACGTAATATATTCTACAGCATTGTATGGTTTGAATAATGTTCTTTACAGTTCCTGCATATGCTGTAAACTGAATCTTCTTGGTATTATAGACTCAAATTCTTGAGTATCTTTTGATAATATTAGTGATATGTGACATTTGATGATTTCTGTGGCACAGAGAATTAACTCTGGATCTATAATGGAATGTCAGTACCAAATAAGATATGGTTATGTGATAGAGCTGAAAAATATGCATTATTCTCAGACGTATTTGGATTCCCCCTTTAATTTGAGGAATGCTATTGCTTCAAAGCATAATAAAATGGAAATTGTAAACTTACCTGTGTATGAATTAATGGATTCTGAGGCAGTTTTACTATTAGATTTGACATTTGTTCCAGCTAACTTGCCTAAATGCAATATGATACATATTGAATTATATATATTTTTATGTAAGCTTATTTCTAATACTATTTTTCAAATAAAAAGAAATGTAATGTGGAAATGAATATAAATGTATCTACTGAGAGAGATATTTCAGACTATGGCATTCATGAGAATATCAAACAAAAGAAGTTCTATCGGGAAGGATTGCTGAGTTGATCTGCAAGCCTTCTGATGCCTCTTTTGCAGAAAGTGTATTGTGTCAGTGAGCTATCCCCCACTGTCACATCAATTCTAAATATTCACTGAACTTCGAGGTCAGCTGGGGGATGCAGGGAAGCTGACACCCTCCTTATCATTAATACATAGTTGCCCACTGTGTAAGATTCAGTAAGTGGCTCTACATGGTGTGTAGAGCTGCACAAACAAGGTAAACTCGGTGGCATGTTAATTACAGCATAAGCAGCTGAATTGTATACCAGTCAACTAATCCTAGATGGAGGAGCTATTCAATAAGCTATAAAGCAATCATGTAGACTCAGTGCTGGTTTCCCATGCAAATTCCAAAACCTACTGGAACACAGCCATGGAAAGGAGTCTTCACCGAAACAATACTAGGGGCTGCTGTTGCTTTAATTCATGTGTATGTGCAACAGGCTGAAGTCTATGCTGCTGCTGCTGCTAATAGATAATAGCCAAGAAGAAGAGTTTGCAGATCCATTTGACATTTCATAATCTGCATGAAGTGAAAATTGTAGCTCACTACAGGGTGGATAGAGACACACTAGAGGAACTCAGCAACCTCTGTCGTCTTCAACTCAGAAGCAGGGCAAATACACTAGAGGAACTCAGCAACCTCTGTCATCTTCAACTCAGAAGCAGGGCAAATCAAGGGGAACCCATACCAGTGGCGACAAAGGTATATGTATAACTTAGAATTTTCACTACAGGAACCTTTCAGAGACCAACAAGGGACAAGCTGAGGGTCTCACAGGCATCAGTATCCAATATATTCCATCAGTTCCTGAATACAATGCCACAACATGCCAGTGACCACATATATTTTCCCTGCACTCCTGAGGATAGGGCCACAAATATGCAGGAATTCTAACCCATAGTACACTACCCTGAAGTACTGGGCACCAAAGAGTGCACACATGCAGAAATTATTGCACCACCTGGAAACAGAAAAATCTCTACATAAATAGAAAGGGCTTTCACTCTATTCTACATAAATAGAAAGGGATTCCACTCTATTAACTGCCAAGTCATGTGTAATGCCAAAGGAATCATCGTGAACATGTGTGCTGGCAACCCAGGCAGATACCATGACTCACATATCTGGCATACCTCCCAACTGTACCAGATGTTAACTTGGGGAAATATCCCACAGGGTCATTTACTGGGGGATGCAGGCTATGTGCTGGAACCTTGGCTGATGACACCCATCAGAAATGTGTGCGCACGCGCGCGCGCACGCGCGCACACACACACACACACACACACACACACACACACACACACACACACTGAAGAACACCATAATGAGGCACACACTCAAACCAGAAATATCACAGAGTGCATGTTTGGGCTGCTGAAGTCACGGTTCCAGTGCCTAGCTACATCCATGGGAGCCCTGCAGTACAATCCACGTACATGTGCTGAAATATTCACTGTATGTGCCATGCTACACAACATCATCCTCAGAAAACAGCTTCAGCAGGATCAGCAAGAGGAAGGGGCACACATCCCACCACCCATTACAAAGTCACCACAGCCACCCAAAGGGGAGGAACTGTTAAAACTGGAAACAAATGGAGCCAACAGCAATAATTAGATATTCCAAACTGTTTTAATGTAAGCGCTTTCGGCTCGGACCTTTCCAAGCCTTCATCAGACAAAACAGTAAACTACAAACAACGATCATTTAAATATTAGCGTTAATTAAAACCTTAATTGATCTTTAAAGCAATAATGCTTTAAAAATATGCCTTCATATAACTTAAATAACAGGCATCTAAAAAGTGTCAGTTAAAAATCAGCTAAAAATCAAATCTGCTCTATATACATAGTGGGGTTACAATCTAATTTGATATCAATTACATAAATAAGAAAAATTGTGTTACATATAATATTTCATATAAACATTGAATTTAAGAATTAAATGCCCTGAACAGTTTATTAATATGTATACATAAAAAATGTAGAACATTAAGAAACATTAAGAAATACCATCACCTAAAAATTCATCTATTTAATGAAAGTAATTTTAATACACATTTAATGGAAAGTGCTTCATTTAGTCCTGGAAAAACTTGGGCATTGGTAAGAATCTGCCATTTGAGCTCATCCAACTCTAATCTTAACTGCCAAGGGCCACCTCTAATGTCTAATGTTCTTTTTTGCAGGATTATAAATGTAAAAAAATGTGTTGGATTATATACAGTGTGTTTAGCTAGAGCATTATTAGAATCCCTGTTGTTAATTGCATAACAATGCTCATATACTCTTTGTTTAAATTTACGCTCCGTTTTACCAATATAAAACGCGTCACAGGTTTGGCATAGGGCTGCGTATGTTACTGCCTTAGTCTCACAATTAAATCTAGAATTAAGATGATATTTCATACCATTAATTTCACAGCAATTAGCAACTAACATGTATTTACATTGTGGGCAACATCCACATTTAAACATACCTTTAATTCTAGAGTGTGTATAACAAATATCATTCTTTTTTTCTAATATATTTTTAAGGTTCAAACCACGTTTATAAGTTAATTTGGGTTTGTTCCCTAATACTTTAAAAAGTGCTTCATTACTATTAATGATGGCCCAATTCTTATATAAAATATTCCTTATTAAATCAAAATCTGTAGAAAACGTGTGCAAAAAACTGATATGATATGTCTCTTTAGTTGATTTTACAAGAAAATTAATAATATCAGAATCAGAATTGGTGTCTGCCATGACTTGATTCAAATTGTGTTCTAACTCTTTACGAGGGCACAATAATGGAAGAAAGAAGCCACTGGCTCTTTTTTGTTCAATTTCTAGCATCAAAGCTGTTATGATGTAATTAGGATAGCCTCTATTCAAAAACATTTCTTCTAATAAATTACATTCTTGCTCGAAATCTATATAATCAGAAATCATTCTTGCTGCCCTCACCCTTTGGCCTTTTATTACAGCACGTCTTTGGTGGCGAGGGTGGCAACTAGTATAGTGGAGAAAAATGTTAGAATAAGTTGGCTTCCTATAAATTTTACTTTTAAAGCAGTGGTTAAGTTGGTCTTCTGTTGGAGCCAATATTAAAAAATAATGATACAAATCTATGTTAATAGATGTTTCTAAGAATAAATCTTCGATAGCTTGTTTGATTCTTCTGTACGCCCCATTGACCTCATTAAGTGAAACTTGACAATAAGAATCAGTACAAAGGTGGGCCTCAATCTTTTCAGTATATACTGCCTGATCCATAAGTACCAGGCCCCCACCCTTGTCAGGTTTCATAATCCTGACATTACAATTCTTTAATAAAACGATGAGATCTCGTTCATCATCATTTAAATTGTTAATACTTGGTTTTTTATACGGGGCGTTTTTAATAGCTCTTAAATCAAGCTCACACATTCTCTCAAAAGTTGTTAAATCGGAATGCAGAGTAGGGTTGAAAACACTAGCTATCTTAATAGGATTGTTAGTAGGTGCATTGTTGCCCAATAATACATTCAAATTAAGTTTGCGAACAAACAACTTCAAATCAATAATGGTGTCCGCAATATTCATACTATTTGAAGGAACAAATGTAAGTCCTTTAGATAAAAAGTCAACCATATCTTCCTCAACCTTAACACTGGTATAATTAAATATTTTAAAGTCACCTTTGGATGAAACAGAGATTTTTAAATTCGGAATGCTGTCGAATTCACTATTAATTATCTCCTGCGTTGCCTCTTGATATTCCTCGTTGGTTTCCAATTCTTGTTGTTTCGCCCATTGTTTGACCTGGGGTTTACTCTGGACTGAAAACCCTGATCAACTTGCTCAGTCATCATTCTATTGTCATTGTTATTATTGTTATTACGATTAATGAGTCTTTCGCTACGGCGAAGTGGCTCACCTGACAAATTCCCATCAGTCCCAGAGGAAAAGGTATTAACATCAGGACTATTATTTTGTGGCTGTAAATTATCTACTAAGCCGTTAGTGTCTATATTCATTATTCGTAATAACAATAATAACAATGACAATAGAATGATGACTGAGCAAGTTGATCAGGGTTTTCAGTCCAGAGTAAACCCCAGGTCAAACAATGGGCGAAACAACAAGAATTGGAAACCAACAAGGAATATCAAGAGGCAACGCAGGAGATAATTAATAGTGAATTCGACAGCATTCCGAATTTAAAAATCTCTGTTTCATCCAAAGGTGACTTTAAAATATTTAATTATACCAGTGTTAAGGTCGAGGAAGATATGGTTGATTTTTTATCTAAAGGACTTACATTTGTTCCTTTAAATAGTATGAATATTGCGGACACCATTATTGATTTGAAGTTGTTTGTTTGCAAACTTAATTTGAATGTATTATTGGGCAACAATGCACCTACTAACAATCCTATTAAGATAGCTAGTGTTTTCAACCCTTCTCTGCATTCCGATTTAACAACTTTTGAGAGAATGTGTGAGCTTGATTTAAGAGCTATTAAAAACGCCCCGTATAAAAAAACAAGTATTAACAATTTAAATGATGATGAACGAGATCTCATCGTTTTATTAAAGAATTGTAATGTCAGGATTATGAAACCTGACAAGAGTGGGGGCCTGGTACTTATGGATCAGGCAGTATATACTGAAAAGATTGAGGCCCACCTTTGTACTGATTCTTATTGTCAAGTTTCACTTAATGAGGTCAATGGGGCATATAGAAGAATCAAACAAGCTATCGAAGATTTATTCTTAGAAACATCTATTAACATAGATTTCTATCATTATTTTTTAATGTTGGCTCCAACAATTCCTGCAATATTTGGCACCCCTAAAATCCATAAATCTTTAGAGGAACCCCCATTCAGAATAATTGTTGACGGAAGAGGTTCCATCACTTACGGGTGTGCCAAATATATTGATAGCATTCTTAAGCCATTCCTTGATACTGAAACACAAATTTGTAGAGATTCATGGTCTTTTTTACAAAACATTAACAAGTTAGAGTATAAATCAAATTGCTTTTTTTTAACAATAGATGTCAAAGATTTATATACAGTCATCCCCCAAGACTTAGGTATCGAATGGGTTTCTGAGTTTCTGTTGAGTACAAAAGCAGATCACAACACCATTTACCTAGTGACCACACTACTAGATATTGTTCTTACCAACAACTATATGAATTTCAACAATAATTTTTATTTGCAGAAGTCAGGTGTAGCCATGGGCTCCCCATGTGGTGGGAGCTTTGCCAACTCAGTGATGGCATTCTGGGAGCATTCATTCCTTTTTCTAGACCCATTATTTCAACGAAACGTCTATTGGTACACTAGGTACCAAGACGATATGTTTTGTTTATGGGTAGGTGATCATAGCGAAATTCCTGTATTTGTTAACAATATATCTATGACAACTTCATTTTTGGAATTCACTTATGTTACTGGTGCGGATTCTATAAATTTTTTTGACATATTGTTAGAAAAAGACCAACTTAACCACTGCTTTAAAAGTAAAATTTATAGGAAGCCAACTTATTCTAACATTTTTCTCCACTATACTAGTTGCCACCCTCACCACCAAAAACGTGCTGTAATAAAAGGCCAAATGGTGAGGGCAGCAAGAATGATTTCTGATGATATAGATTTCGAACAAGAATGTAATTTATTAGAAGAAATGTTTTTGAATAGAGGCTATCCTAATTACATCATAACAGCTTTGAGGCTAGAAATTGAACAAAAAAGAGCCAGTGGCTTCTTTCTTCCATTATTGTGCCCTCGTAAAGAGTTAGAACACAATTTGAATCAAGTCATGGCAAACACCAGTTCTGATTCTGATATTATTAATTTTCCTATAAAATCAACTAAAGAGACATATCATATCAGTTTTTTGCACACGTTTTCTACAGATTTTGATTTAATAAGGAATATTTTATATAAGAATTGGGCCATCATTAATAGTAATGAAGCACTTTTTAAAGTATTAGGGAACAAACCCAAATTAACTTATAAACGTGGTTTGAACCTTAAAAATATATTAGAAAAAAAGAATGATATTTGTTATACACACTCTAGAATTAAAGGTATGTTTAAATGTGGATGTTGCCCACAATGTAAATACATGTTAGTTGCTAATTGCTGTGAAATTAATGGTATGAAATATCATCTTAATTCTAGATTTAATTGTGAGACTAAGGCAGTAACATACGCAGCCCTATGCCAAACCTGCGACGCATTTTATATTGGTAAAACAGAGCGTAAATTTAAACAAAGAGTATATGAGCATTGTTATGCAATTAACAACAGGGATTCTAATAATGCTCTAGCTAAACACACTGTATATAATCCAACACATTTTTTTTTAATTTATAATCCTGCAAAAAAGAACATTAGACATTAGAGGTGGCCCTTGGCAGTTAAGATTAGAGTTGGATGAGCTCAAATGGCAGATTCTTACCAATGCCCAAGTTTTTCCAGGACTAAATGAAGCACTTTCCATTAAATGTGTATTAAAATTACTTTCATTAAATAGATGAATTTTTAGGTGATGGTATTTCTTAATGTTTCTTAATGTTCTACATTTTTTATGTATACATATTAATAAACTGTTCAGGGCATTTAATTCTTAAATTCAATGTTTATATGAAATATTATATGTAACACAATTTTTCTTATTTATGTAATTGATATCAAATTAGATTGTAACCCCACTATGTATATAGAGCAGATTTGATTTTTAGCTGATTTTTAGCTGACACTTTTTAGATGCCTGTTATTTAAGTTATATGAAGGCATATTTTTAAAGCATTATTGCTTTAAAGATCAATTAAGGTTTTAATTGACGCTAATATTTAAATGATCGTTGTTTGTAGTTTACTGTTTTGTCTGATGAAGGCTTGGAAAGGTCCGAGCCGAAAGCGCTTACATTAAAACAGTTTGGAATATCTAATTATTGCTGTTGCGCTCCATTTGTTTCCAGTTTTAACAGTTTCTCGTTTTTAACAGTTTTTCGTTGTACCCAAAGGGGAGGAGCCAGAGGGGGAGCCAGCAGCTGCTGTGGGTGTAGGCAGATGTAGGCATGCTCAATATGCCCTCGCATTGGCTAAGAGGCAATGAATAGCATATTCACTCACCACCTAAGGGGCTAAAACCTTCCTCCTATGCACATACATATAGTAAAATTGATGCCAGGCAATGCTCATAACCTTTACCTACCCACATAACAGCTGTGTACTCCTAGCATCAGACAGACTCAGCCCTGAACTAAAACTGTTGCAACTGCTGGATTTACAAAGTAAGTGTTGAACCTGGAGTGTATTGTTTAATAATGTGAATGAATATCCTTGCATATTGTTACTTACTAATGTAAGCAAGTAAAAGGTGGGTGATTTGTACAAAAATGACTTTAACATGTGACAGCAGAGACTTATATGACTTAAATGTGCTCATATTAAGTAGTAGGCCTCAGACATCAAAGATTCGCACAGTCATACCTGTCAAAAGTACTGATGGTTATCAAATGTCCTCAGTTTAGCACCATACTTTTGCACTGGAAAATCATTAAAGCGAGAAGTTAGAAATAAGAAGTTATGTACTTACCATAACGTTCCATGTTAGTTGTCTTCTTCTCGCCTTCTTTCTTGCTGGATGGGTTCGGAGCCAAACCTTGGCTCCGACTCGGCTGAATACTAAAGCTCGAGAGCTATTTTTACCGGCTTGAGGCTATCCTATGTCCCATAATGCTAGGCGAAATATACCCAGATCTCGTTTGATAGCTAACACTATGGACAGACCAGTCCCACCACTAGAAAAGATAAAACTGAGAGCTATGTAGAACTATAGACCCTACAGCCTGTTTGCCACCAGGGCTACCAAAGGGGAAGGAGAGCTCTAGCTGAAGGGATAATCCTGGTGATAAGGAAAAAACTCACCCAATACTCTAGGTCTTTCCAGGTTAGGGGGATGGAGAGTGGGACGCAAGAAAGAAGGCGAGAAGAAGACAACTAACATGGAACGTTATGGTAAGTACATAACTTCTTAATGTTAAGTTGTCAATCTCACCTTCATTCTTGCTGGATGGGACAGCGTCCCTAGCACCTTAGTCCCGGGTGGCTCCATGGAACAGACTCTTGAGTACAGTGGAACCAAAATCAGCCCTATTTCTGGAGGCAATATCCAGTTGTAATAAGAGATGAAGGTATGAGGAGAGGCCCATGTTGCCACTGCACAAATAGAGTCCATAGGTAATCTCACCTGGAAAGCGACTGAGGAAGCTAATGCTCTAGTTGAATGAGCTCTAGGCTTGGTAGGGAGCTCCTTATGCATCAATTGATAGATTAAAGAGATAAGAGAGATCAACCATCTTGACAGGGTCACTTTAGAAATTGGAAGGCCCTGCTTCCCTTTGGCGTAAGACAAGAAGAGTTGGTCTGATTTTCTCGTTGGCTTGGTTCTATCCAGATAGAAACATAGGTGCCTATGGACATCCAAACAATGTAATTTTCTCTCAGCTCTATCAGTGTAATTTGGAATGAAAACTGGGAGATCAATAGTCTGATTCAGATTTTTTTCTGAGAGTACCTTAGGTAAAAAGGATGGATTCATCCTAAGAGCCACTCTATCTTTGTGAAAAAACAGATAAGGGGGACGCACAGAAAGTGCTTGTAGTTCCAAAACCCTTCTGGCTGAGGTAATAGCTACCAAGAAAAGTGTTTTCAATGAGAGCAGTTTTAATGAGCAGGAGGCAGCAGGCTCAAAAGGAGGTAAAATTAAAGACAGCAGTACCAGATTTAGATCCCACGGTGGAGGAGGGTCTTTGACTGGGGGCCTAAGTAATAGGGTACCCTTCAGAAAAGCTTTGCAGAGCTTGTGGGACATAATACTAGACTCTGACAAGCCAACATGGAAATTTGCAATAGCCGCCAACTGGACTTTGATAGTGGCTGAAGAGGAACCTTTTTGAAAGAGTTCCGCTAGAAAATCTAGAACTGTTTGGACAGGGGCAGTAAAGGGATCAACTTGGTTCTTTTCTGCCCAAATAGAGCAATGTTTCCATTTACTTGCATACATCCTTCTGGTGTTAGACTTGTGAGAGGCAAGGATAATCTGACGTACTGACAGAGAGATTAAGGGAAGTCTGGCTAGGGTTGGAAGTGGAGCAACCAAGCTGTGAGGTTGAGAGATGACAGGGATTGGTGCAGCCTGCCCGATTGATGGGTCAGAAGGTCTGGCACAGGGTCCAGATGCCAGGGCTGTTGCAGTAGATGACATTGTAGGAACGGAAACCAGACTTGTCGAGGCCAGTAAGGGGCTATGAGGATCATCCTGGATCTCAAGGCAGTTGCTTTCTGGACTAACAAAGTGATTAAGGGAAAGGGGGGGAAAGCATAAAGGAGACCCCTGGGCCAATCGTGGACTAGAGCATCTCTGGGAGAGAGGCCCAGAAGAGGGAAGAGGGTGAAGAAGTCTTGACACTTGCTGTTTTGAGGGGTTGCGAAGAGGTCGCAGCAAGGCTGACCCCACTTTCTGAAGATTTGGTCCGCTACTAGTTGGTTGAGAGACCACTCGTAGGGCATGAGAATGTCCCTGCTCAGCCTGTCTGCTATGACATTGGACTTCCTGGGAATGTGTTTTGCTACCAGAAACCGCTGGGAAGAGATCGCCCATTACCAGAGTCTGAGCGCTTCCCGACAAAGAGGGTAGGACCTGGTTCCACCCTGTTAGTTGATGTACCAGACTACAGACATATTGTCTGTCTGTATTGCAATCGTTCCAGTGGGAAGAAAGTTCTGGAGAGCCTGCAACTCCAGCAGTACAACTCTCATCTCCAGGACATTGATGTGCAAGTGGCACTCGAAGGGTTGCCATGTGCCCCGGACTGTCCTGCCCTGAAAATGCCCCCCCCACCCGATCAGGGAGGCGTCCGTTGTCACTGTGGCAACCAGAGGGGGGAGAACAACCGGTCTGCCTTGAAACACCTGGGGTGAGTCCATCCACCACGATAGGTGTCGTTTGCAAGACTGAGTGATGAGAATCTTGTGTGACATGGGAAGCTGCTGAAAGGACCATTGGGAAAAAAGCATCCACTGTAGTATCCACATATGAAAATGAGCTAGGGGAGCAAGGTGATTGTTGCAGCCATCAGACCAAGCGTTTTCAGTACAAACCTGGCTTGGACCCTGTCCTCTTGTAGCAGGACCTGAACATGACTGCGAATGTCATATACTCTTTGCGTAGGAAGTTTTGCTGACAACTCTAACGTGTTTAACACGGCGCCTATGAAGGTAATATGCTGACAAGGCGACAAGGCAGATTTTTCAAAATTTATAGAGATGCCTAGTGCTTTGCAGGTTTGTACAGCATAATCCCTGGCTTGAAGAAGCTGATGCCTGGTGGTGGCAGTAAGGAGCCAGTCATCCAAATATGGAAACATCTGGAATCCTTGACGTCTCAAGTGAGCCGCAGCCACTGCCATGCATTTGGTAAACACCCTGGGGGCTGTGGTGAGGCCAAAGGGCAGGGCTCTGAATTGGTAATGACTGGCTCCCAGCCCGAAGCGGAGAAACCTCCTGTAGCGCCTGTTCATTTTGATATGGTAGTACGTATCCTGAAGGTCTATAGAGCACATCCAATTGTCCTGACCCAGAAAGGGAAGAATGGACTGTAGCGTGACCATCCGGAATTTCGTTCTTTGAACTGATTTGTTCAGTCTGCTGAGATCCAAAATAGGTCTCCAGTCCCCTGTCTTTTTTGGTACCAAAAAGAATTTGGAGTAGATTCCAGATCCTTGTTGGTCTGCCGGGACTGGTTGGATGGCTCTTTTTAAAAGCAGCTTTGAAATTTCTAGTGCTGCTTGGTCTCTCAGACTGGGTGGAACATCTGGAAGAGGCCCTTTTGGTTGATGTGGGGTGTGGATAAATGGGATTTTGTAGCCCTCGGATATGATCGACCATACCCATCGGTCCTGCATGAGGGAGAACCAGGCTTCTGGGTACAGCGAAAGTCTTCCCCCGACTGCCTCCGAAGGTGGACAGTCGGGCAGTTCCTCAGGGGTGCTGAAAGGGTTTGTCAGAGAAAAATTCTCTGCTACCCTGATTCTGCGGACCCCCCCTGCCCCTAGGGTGGCATCTGTTATTGTTCCCTCCTCTGCCTCTAGAGGGAAGCTCACCACGTGCGTCAGGCAGAACTCCCTGAGGTTTGCGGAACCACATTTTCCTGCCCTTTTGACCCTTAGGATATGGTCTAGAAGGGGCAGAAAAACAGACTCCCATGGCAGAGAGAGTCTTGCCTTCTTGTTCACACCTGGTTAAGGTGTCCTTCACTTGAGGTCCAAAAAGAGCAGAACCATCAAAGGGGGTGTTAGTGAATGACGCCTTGAAGGGGTCAGCGAAATTGCAGAGCCGCATCCAGGCGTGTCTCCTTAGAGCAGCTCCTGCATTCCGCGTTTCTACTCGCTCCATCGGCTGCATAAGAGATGAGCCGCATGGAAGAGTTGACGATAGAGTTCAGGGTCCCAAGCTGGGAGGTGATCTTTTCCTGAGACCCCACAGCTGTTGGGTCCTGCAATGTTTCACCCAGTTCCTTGAGAAGGTCCCTCTGAAGTCGGGTGAAATGGCATAAGTAATTCAGCGACCGCATAGCAAACGTCACTGAGGAAAACATCTGCTTGCCGTACCTATCCATCATCCTGGAATCCTTATTAGGAGTATGGACAGGTACTGAAGGGTCAGCCAACTCCTTCTTAGTGGCTGCCGCCACCACCATGGCATCCACGGGGACACCCTTGGAAAGAAACTGCTTATCTGTGGGAGCAGTAATAAATTTTGTGGGTCTCCGGGAGTTGGTTCCATAGTATCCAGAGCCGTCCATGCCTTCCGAGCCACTACTTCTATAAGTGGGTTGAAAGGCAGGGACACCTAGGAGGTGGAAGGGCGAGAACCGAAGGCATCCAGGTACACCGACTCGTCCTCGGATGGGTTAAGGGCAGACCAGTTCCCCCTCTATTTGAGGATCTCTAAGATGTCAGAGAAAGAGACATCCTCAGAGGGGGACCTTGGGGACCCTTCCGAATCATCCAGGTCGGTGTCCGATGTCACTGACTCAGGAGAGTCGTCAACATGTTTCCTCTTACATGTCCTCTTCCAAGGGGGCTCCCCTGCAGGGTCAGGGGAGGCCTCGGAAGAGGAAGAAAGGCCCAATGGGGTGGCCTGGAGCGTCAGTTCTCCTCGCTTGGGGTCAGGAGGGTAGGCAGGGGCCGAAGCAGCCACCATGGGGAGAGGGGCCGAGGAGGCCGACCGTTGCGCCAGTATAGGAGCCAGCATGCTCCTCATCACCTCAAAGGTGCCCCTGTCAGGCAGGGAAGAAGGACCCAACTCTGAGGAGATGAGAACTCCCCCCGGCAATAAGAAGGATGGCTCCGAGGCCGATGCCGGGGCCGAACTCACCTGCGCTGAAGCTCCAAGAGGGAGAGTGGGGTTGGACAAGGGTCCGATGCCACTTGCCCTCTCGGAGCCAACGAGGGAGTCTCGGAACCCAGATCCCTCCAAGGACGGAGCCAAGGACAGGATCGGAGCCGACGAAGGAACCGACAATAGGGGGATCGGTTCCGACGCCCCCACAGTACTCACCTCGATGACCTCCGGCTCCGAACTCAGCAGGGTAGTCGGAGGAGGAACTTCAGTGGGTGTAGGGGTAGCCCCTGTCTGTTGAGATGGGCTATGTAGCAACTGGGCCAGTGCCTGCGACTTTAAAAGCCGGCTGACTACCCTCTCGAGGTCATGGTCCGAAAGCCTGGAAGACCTAGAGGAATGAGATCTATGGCTCCGGTCCAACAAGAGTGGAGACTTCAGAGCCGATCTAACCGACTTGAGAGACGGAGACCTAGAGTGCTTTCTGCTCAGAGATGGCTGCGACACTAAAGTGGAGCCGACTGAGGTCTAGATGCCTCGGTTCCGGCCGGAACCGACGAGGCAGCAAGAGCACTGCTTGGCACCGGCTCCGAACATGGAGCCGACGATTTGGTGGGCTTTGAAGGTTTCCCAGCCATAGTCTTAGCCGGGGAATCTTCAGGCTTTAACAAGCCTCTAAGTATAAGTTTGTTCCTGCGCTCCTGCAGGACTCTCGCTACAAAAACCACACACAATATACTACACTATAAACAATTTACTATAAAAAAGGGAACTACCACTAAGTAAAAGGACAGAACTCCACACACACACAGAACAGCCAGGGAAAAACTGTACTACAAGGGGAGGGTCAGAGGCCCAACCACCTTAAGGGTGGAGAAAAAGGGAGATTAGCAACTAAAAGGGAGAAAAGACTAGTCGCTAACTACACTGATACTAAAGGAACAAAAAGGGGTGAAAAACTGACTAAAAACTACCTCAAAAGTTATTAATAAAAATATACGACCTGGAGCCAGTGAAAACGCAACCTCGTAGCTAAGCGGCAAACGAGATTTGGGTATATTTCACCTAGCATTATGGGACATAGGATAGCCTCGAGCCGGTAAAAATAGCTCTCGAGCTTTAGTATTCGGCCGAGTCGGAGCTGAGGTTCGGCTCCGAACCCATCCAGCAAGAATGAAGGCGAGATTGACAACTTAACATGTAATGATACACATTTCAGTTTCAGGCTTCACAGCCCTCACAAGCTCATTAACAATACTGATGCAAAAAATGTTTGATTCCATGAACTGTCTAACTTTCTAAGACCAAGATATGTCAAAGGTACAATTAGCAAATCAACATGCACCTCCATGATGGCCTTAAACATATGTCAAGTGGCACGGGAAGACACAGCTGGATCAGGTGGAGAATGGACAGCAGGCCTCCTCTGAGCACCCCTAACAACCCTCCTGCATGGCATCTTACCCACACTTTGGCTACAGCCAGAGTCAATAGGCACCGAAGCCGCAGTAACCACACTTCCCTGATCGAGTGTCTCACCATCCACCTGTCCGATACCTGAGGGGTCACTGGAATGGGCTAGCATAGGCCTACTGACTGTGTCCGATAGAATTACAGAAGATAGCTGAATGTCATTTCCAATGTCAGATTCAACCTCTGCACCTGCTGTCTCTGCCTGTGTTTGGCCACCATCATCATCAGAGTCTGCCGATACTCAGGTGGTAAGAATCCTACACTTCAACTGTCAGGATCACCTGTGATAATAAGCAACAAACGCATGAAAAAAATTAATAGCTACACTACTATAGCCAAATATATGCTAACAAAGTAACAGTGGTGCCACTACTACAGACAGTACTGCAATACACACAACAGTCCTGACACCCACATCACACATATGGATAAAATTATATATATTTTTTAACTCATCATTACCTCTGACAAAGAAGCTATTTGGCTTACCATGTGCAGTTGATGCTATGCTTCCCATAGACAATGGTCTGGGAAGAGGTTAAGCAAAAGTTAAGGACAACATTGTCACAATTAACAGTAATATAGGGGATTAAAACTTTTTGCCCTTTATATGCCCATTAACTGTACTTTCAACAAGAACTTGGATGACACGCCCAACCTCAGCCCATGTGTAATCAATCAGAATGTGTTGGTAACTGTAGCAATCTACAATCCGCTCCCCACAAACCAATTTATTGTTAAACAGAACTTAACATATTGCTGTCAGTGTTTTACTATACAAGAGTATTTAACAACTGAGATACATAAACCTACCTGGAAGTTCCTCCTGGGACATACTTGTTTTCCTTGAAACAAGAGCACCAATGTCAAAGACATGCTGATCTGCACTTTCCTGGGAGATGTCTTAATTCCTGACAGTGCACAGAAACTCTTTATTTGCTGTTAGTGATGGCTCTGTAGCAGGCTACCCCCAGTACCCATCCAATTATGGTCCACTGCATCTTCTCTTCTCCATTCAGATGAGATCATGTCAGTGGCCCTATGGAACACCTGATTATATGTCTTGCTGTGGCCACCTACTGCATTCACATCAGAAACTATCTGTTGCCAAATTTGATCTCCACATTCTCTCTCAAGCTGAAAGGCACCGTGTCACCTAAAAGCTTCTGCAATGACCTAATTATCAGGGTCACTGAAGGGGGGGTGGTTTCAGGGATTGAGACACCTAGGTGCTATAGTCCTAGGTGACCTAAAACACAACAGAAGGACAACGCACATAAGTATCACATAACTAAAATGTCCTTTTTCCAGATAAAGTAGAAAAGGTAGCATTTCAATATTACCCACTAGAGAAACATAAAACAGACAAGATAATGAAATTTAAAAAAAACAAGAATTGTGTCGTTATAACATACTACAGACAAACACAGACACACACACAAAAAGCAAGGCTGGATGCAAAACAAAGAAGAGTAACAATAGCAACATATTCTTGTTTGTGCAAAACGAGAAATGCAACTTTGCTCCTCCACCCCAAAAGAAAAGGCAAATGACACATTTTGCTAACAAGCCATCAGTGAAATGCTAAAAGTGCTATCAAATGAAATGTCCTGGAAACATGTCTACAGATTTAACACAAAATGTTCCATTTCAAGCTATTCTGAATCATGTATACCTGTGGAATCCCCTGATAAATATGCCCAAGCCATTAGTACACTTCTAAGTAATGCATACAGATAAAAGAAGCATTTGTTTATATATATATATATATATATATATATATATATATATATATATGTAAACAGATTTTTCTTGAAGACATTTCAAGATATGCAGTATATAGCTGATAAACGCAAGCATACCTTCTCAATGTCAGTAATCTTCTGTGCAGAAATATCCCAAAGTAATTGCATCTTCTGTGCTCTCCACATAAACAAGTTTCCTCACCTTCAGGTTCCCTAGCTACATGGTTGCCTTTTTGTGGTGAAGATTAAGGGCTGTGAGCATGGTAAAGATGCAAATGAGGTGTGAACTGCTGAATCCTAAATACTTTGCTTTCTGTAGTAGATGGAAACAGTGCAGCACTCCCTCAGTGTTTGTTGCTAATGGATTGCAACTGTGAATGATTACTGGTAGGGAGAAGGAAAACACAACAGCAATGCAGACTTCCCTACCTCCAGTGGGTGTGTTAGGTTAGACTTACAAAATGTGGAAGTAATTCTATCAAGCTTTGAAATGTAAATAAAAAGCACACAATTCAAATTTCTGTTCATTAACATCCAACCTCCACTTCATTTGTTGACAGCTGTATATTATTGCCATTTAATATCCTTACACATTTTAAGGACACTGATATAAAATGTCTTACAGATGGCATGTCTCAGATTACTGGTCAGATAAGACAAGAATGAGCAACAAACACAGAGAGATAAGACAGAGATGCATTTCTGCAAGCATTAGTCATGAATGGTTGTGTGATCACACAGTATACTGCATCCAAAATGAATACATGCACAAATAACTGTCACATGGTTTGTTAGTACTGTAGATTATGTTGCAGTTGGTTGTATGCAGAATGATTTGAGTTCCCTATAGCAACGCTGTTTGTGTCGCAAAGAGGGATAAGACAACCTTACTGTGTTCTGAAGGTGCACTGGAGTAAGAGTTCAAATCCAGACCTATGTAAAAATATTTCATGAGTACTAACAGACATTTTGTAGTGTTTTATTTCATAGATTGCTTTTCTTCATTTCAACTACTTTTCTGGCCAGTGTTTTCAGAGTGTGCAGCTGAGTGCAAACAAGGGAAATGGAGAAACACCATGACTGCTAGGTTTAACTGTGCTTATTTCATTTGTGCGACACTTAGTGGTGTGCAAACCAAGACTAGTGGCCCACACAGGAAGCAGACAGAACACATGTAAAGGTCAAAAAGGATACATTGTTTCAATATTTGCTTTCCATCAGGCAATGCTGCTAAGCATGACATTGTGTGGTGGTTAGCAAGGCTCACTAACACCTGCAGCCATTGAACACATGCAGACAGGACACAGACAGTCAATAATTGAAAACAAATACATTCAATGAATTCTGTGAGACATTGCTTAAACACACTAAGCAGCGCTGAGTGGTGGTTAACACACAAAACTTAAGAATGAAGAGAAAATTATGGAACTATCATGTAACTACTCCTGTGGCAGCAGGTGTAAGTGTGGGACTGGAATAGAGATGGTCCTGGGTTCTAGTACAGGGTGTGCAACCTGTTTTTACTGTTGTGACAGTCTGGTTTATAGCAATGAACTGAAAAATGTACAAGTGTTATTTCAACATTCTTGTAGCAATAGGTGTAAGTGTAGGGGTGCCATGCATATGGTCCTGGGTTCTAATACAGGACATTCCAGACATTTTTAATGTTGTTCCATTTCCCATTGTATTGACTCTCACTTATAACACTTGAGCTAGTATTAGACATTGTGTTTTCAGAAGTATGACCGAGGGTATGTTGTGTATTATATTTCTGTAAGTATAATTTTGCTGCCTGGACTTGGATGGCCTTCACAATTAAATAAGACACATACACAACTGGATCTAAATACAAGAGCCTTGTCAGGTCACACACATACATGTGTAACACCTCAGACTCTCAGCTGTATTTATGAATGATTCATAACTATGTCTGAGCAGCATTTCTTCTGTGGCAAAGGTGGAAAATCACTGCTGTGGAAGAAAATGTTTTCTCCCTTATGACTAGGTTTGAATCCCACACTTTAAAAATCAATTTTATCAGTGTATAAAGCCATAAAAATGTATCAGATCATGAAATGTATGCCCCCAGTGCATGTCTGCTAACTTAACTCACCTAAAAGTTACCTTCCAATTTTCAAAATATATTTCCAAGCTACAGCAGCAGACATCCCTCAAACTAAGGTCAAGTGTCAGATTAACCTTCAAATGTAAAATATTTCTGTCCTCCCTGCCTGGCAGTACTGTTCTTCACTTAACATTGGCAAAAGTACTTGGCATTGTTGCTCAGGCTTGCACACTACCAGTAACGTAATAACAGAAATTGGGAGGAAATCATTAGTTGCCATTGCTCTAGTTCTGGTATTAGACATGTTTGGCATTAGAGGGGAAGGTGCCCAGCTTAGGATGCAGAGGTGGGGTATTCAGGAGTCCGGGATATTTACTGGACTCCTATTAAAGCACCACAGCCAAAGGCTTTTGAAGGGGGGCAATTCTGGCTCCCAGTACAAGTCTGAGGCTTGGAGTAGTTTTTCAAAGTAAAGCCATTTCAAAAAGTTTCTTGTGCTGGGTATGTCTATTCGCTAAGTGACGCCATTACAGAGTGTTTCTTGCAATGTAGAGAGTTGCCTAGCAAGGTACAGCAATTTTGGGGGAAATTTTAGTGTGTTGTGTACAGTTTATTTGCAAAGTGCAATTACTTCGAAATGTTATTGACTTTGGGGCAAGAGAAACCCAGTTCATTTGCATTATGAAGTTGTTTGAGATGTTTTTTAAAATGATGATAAATGACTTTAGCAATGCAATAATTATGAGAGTATTACAGTGCCTGAGAGACTTATTTTGCAAAGTCCAATTATTCAAAGGTATCACAAGTTTGTCCATTAGCATTATTTTGAAAAGCAAAAAAGGTGTAATTTCAGAAGCACAAAGGCATTGGACAACGTTACAAATACTGGCATAAATTTCTAGCATATAAAATGTGCTTTGCTCCAAGTCGGACTTTCCCAGTAAACAAATGTTAAATAAATAAATAATAAATAAATGTGCAAGTCTGCATGTTTGTGCTTATTTGCAAAATCTTTCACTGGTATGTGTTAATATGGCAGATGGATTTCAAAAGCCCCTACCTCTTGTATTTGATCAGAATATTGCAGAGAATTGGAGAATATTTGAGCAAGAGTAAGATATTTTTATACAAGCAGCTTATGCAGATAGAGATGAATGCACCAGGGCATTCATTTTGCTAAACCTAGCTGGGTCAGAGGCCATAGAAAGAGAGTGTTCATTTGTGTATGCACCAGCAGTATATGGCCCAAGTGCTTGAAGCGCAATTCAGAGAAATGTGTAACCCCCAAATATTACAGTAGAGATGCATTTGTTTTACACGTGAGATCAGAAACCATGGGAAACTTTTACAGCTTATATAACTGACCTGAGAAACAAAGCTAATATGTGTCGGTTTGGTGACTTAAAAGATGAGCTGATAAAGGACAGTTTTGTGTGTGGTATTAATAATGCTGCTATAAGAAAGATTTTGCTTTGTGACAGTGATTTAATGTTGAGCAAAGCCATAGGGATTTATCAAATCCATGAGGTGATAGAAAACTACACAAGTATGCTTGTGAGTGACAAGAGCATGGTTTCAGTAGGCTCCAGAGCAAATGTAGATAACATACAACATGTAGCAAACAGAAGTAGGTCCAAGCACATGGCAGCTACAGGGTTTCCTGGGAGGACATGTATCTTTCCAGCAAGTTCTAAGAAGGGAGCAAGTTCAGTGCAGTACAGGCATGAATCAACAAAACCCAAATCCAGCTTTATTGTTAACTGTCACAGCTGTGTGCAAATCATAAGTCTATAAGAGAGGATTGCTTAGCATTTGGTCAGCAATGTCACAACTGTAAAAAATGGAACCATTTCCAAATGTTTTGCAAATCAAGTAAACCTCACACAGTTGTAAAGAAAAGTCACACAAAGAAGAAAGTTGATAAAGTACAGCCAAAGCAGTCAGCTTTCTACATAGATGGTGTATCAGTACTTGGTGAAAGACTTGCAGTGAATGTATTAGCAAGAAGCAAATTGTTTTGTACTGTCCGGATTAATGGAAAATCCAAAATGCTTAAAGAAGACACTGGTTAAAAGTGTAATGTTATATCAGCAGACACATTTGCTAAAGTGAGAACTAATGAACAACTCAATGTGGCCAGCAGTACAAAACATGTTGCTTATGGAGGTGAAGAAATTCAAACTGAAGGCTCAGTGATGCTTTCATGTTATTTGGCCAAGAACTGTTACAATTTGTTATTCTATATAGTCCAAAGACCAGTACAGTCTTTATTGGATCTCAAAGATAGTTTGAGAATGAATCTGTTTTCTTTTGCTAAAGAAGTTCATCACATAAGTGCATTTCTGAGTCCTAATTTTTCTGAAGCCATTTTCTCAGAGTATGCTGATTTTTCCGATGACAAGTTGGGCAAACTTCCAGTTGTGTATTCCATGAAGTTAGACCCAGAGATCAGTCCAGTAGTCAGACCAGCAATAAGAGTTATAATAGCTATGCAAGATAAAGTTAAGGCTCAGCTGGATAAAATGGTGCAGGAAGTTGTGATTTGTCCAGTCACAGAACCAACTGAATGGGTGTCGTCTATGGTAGAAGCTCAAAAAAAGACTCAGACAAAATCAGAATATGTATTGACCTAAGAGATTTGAACAAAGCTTGAAGAGGCTGTATCATCTAATGCACACATTCGAAGAAGTCGCAGCTCTAATACCGAATGTCACTGTTTTTTCTGTCTTGGATGCAAAGAGTTCATTTTGGCAAGTGATGCTTGATCACAAATCCTCATTTCTAACCACTTTTGGTACTCTGTTTGACAGATACAGATTCCTAAGGATGCCATTTGGAATAAATTCTGCAACTGAAGTCTTTCAGTGTGCAGTGGAGCAAAGTTTTTCGGGTTATCCTTGTGCCATAATAGTAGATGATTTATTGGATGGAGGCAATGGTGAAGCAGAGCATGACAGAAACCTAAAGAAAGTTCTAGACAGAGCACATGATTTAAACTTAAAGCTCAATCCTCTGAAGTGCAAATTCAGACTTCCAGAAGTTACATATGTAAGTCATTTATTTACCAATACTGACCCGACCAAGCAAGCAGCTATTCTTGAGATATCAGCACCAGACAATGAACAAGCTCTAGAGCATTTCCTAGGCATGGTCAACTATTTAGGCAAGTTTATACCAGACTTCAGTGAGTTGACAGCACCCTTAAGAGAGCTAACATGCAAAAATGTTCCATGGTCATGGTTGGAACAGCACCAGAAGGCATTTGAAGACCATAAGCAGAAAATTGCCACCCCACCTACATTAAGATACTATGATGTGAATAATCAGTCACTCTTTCCTGTGATACTTCAGAATTTGGTGTTGGCGCTGTTATACTTCAAGAGGACAGACCAGTAGCCTATGCATCTAGAACACTTACTCCAAATGAGATGCAGTATGCTCAAATTGAGAAGGAGCTTTTGGCAATAGTATTTGCATGTTCCAAGTTTCATGATTATATTTATGGTCGAGCTATTCAGATTGAAACTGATCACCAACCTCTAGTTACTATTCTAAAGAAGCCTGTGCATTCTGCTCCAGTGAGATTACAAAGAATGATGCTCAAATTACAAAAGTACAACTTCAAAATGGTCTATACGAAAAGCAAATTGCTCTATCTGGCTGATACCTTATACAGATCACCCAGAAATATGACAGAACAGCCTAATGCAGAGAATTCTGACTTTGACGTGATGACAGTGCATCATTTTTTTACCAGTAGACTTGATGAGTTAAGAGATCACACAAAGATTGATCCAATTTTGTGAAAGCTCAGTGACTGCATTGATATTGGATGGCCATCAAAGCAATCTAGTGTACCACCTGAAGTGCAAACCTATTTTCCTTACAGAAATTAATTATTGATGGAAGATGGCATTATTTTCAAAGGTCCTAAAATTGCTGTTCCTACTTCCTTACAACAAGAATATATCCCAATTTTGCATTGTGGTCACCCAGGTTCTGCAGCCACTAAGAGAAGAGCTATAGAATTGGTATTTTGGCCTTCATTACCAAATAACATTGATAAAATACTTTCTTCCTGTTCAGTATGTAATAGTATTAGACAGCATTTGCAAAGACAACCACTTCAGCTAAGTCCAGTTCCTGAACTACCTTGGTCAACAGTAGCCACAGATATATTCGAGTGGAGCAATCAACTCTACTTGGTTTTGGTAGACTCTTATTTGAATTGGTTTCAGATTGATCTACTACCTAACCTAACATTCACTGATGTTATTACTAAGTTAAAATGGCATTTCTCAGTTCATGGTAGTCCATACAAAGTTCTTTCTGACAATGGTACTCAATTTACTAGTCAGCTGTTTCAGAAATTTGCAAGAGAATGGGACTTTGTACATGTCACTAGCAGTCCTGAATATCCTCAGTCAAATGGTCTAGCTAAATGTTCAATGCAGAGTGCAAAGCAATTACTTGAAAGGTCAAAACGTCACAATACTGATGTATTCCTGAATTTGCTTAATCTCAGAAACATACCCCGTGAGGATATTCTTGGCTCATCTGCTCAAAGACTACTTTCCAGACAAACTAGAACTATGCTATCCATTAATTCCAGTTTATTGAGGCCTAAAGTTAAGAACAATAAAACCATCAATGCTCAATTGTTTAAGAAGCATAATATCCAGAAGTCCAGTTACAACAGATCAAGCAGATTACTTCATCAACTGAGGGAAGGAGAGACAATCTGAATCCAGACGATGAAACGTTTCAACCAAATCGGTCAGATTACAGGTATCTGTGCCAAGCCAAGATCTTACCTGGTAAACTCAGAAGGTGTGAAGTATAGGAGGAATTGCAGGCATCTTCTTCTTGTACCAGAATCATCATCATCATCACAACATTGTTTCTGTTATGTAGACTCCAAAGCTAAGAGCGAATCAGATGTTGTTCCCATGCCAAAGTATGTTCAAACAATTAGTTATGCACTCACCATAACGTCAGATGTATGTGGTCCATCTCACCTACATTCTTAACTGACGGGTTCGGAGCCGAGAATCAGCTCTGACACAGCCGCTATTTACTAGCACGAAGTCTCTGATTGGCTGGGCTAGCCCTAGTATCCCAAGACGCACCATGCCCAAACCCCCAGATCTTGTTTGCCAACAATATAACAGAGTGACATACACAATCTCCTAGAAATAACACAAGGAGGAAGAGAGAAAAAATAACATCCTCAGAAGGGTCTAAGAACATAATCTCCTCCAAGTCCAACAGGTCGGGGGACGGTGGGCGGGTACGTAAGAATGTAGGCGAGATGGACCACATACATCTGACGTTATGGTGAGTACATAACTAATTGATGTAATGTGGTCCTATCCCGCCACATTCTTAACTGACGGGACAGCATCCCTAGCACCTACATTCTGGGAGGCTCACTGACAATACTCCTGAGCACCGTGGAATCAAAGAAAGCCCGGTCTCTAGACACCAAATCAAGCTTGTAATGAGAAACAAAGGTGTGTGGAGAGGACCAGGTGGCTGCAGCACAGATGTCATCCAAGGAGAGCCTAGCATGATAAGCTACTGATGCAGCCATGGCCCTGGTAGAATGAGCCTTAACTGGGAAAGGTAAATCTCTGCCTGCTGATGCGTAAATAAAGGAGATACAGTCCTTAATCCATTTAGCAATAGTACCTTTAGTCACAGGGCTACCATTCTTGTTCTCTGAGAAGGACACAAACAATTGATCTGATTTCCTGTGGGGTTGTGTCCTGTGCAAATAAAACCTTAGTTGTCTATGAACATCCAACTGGTGGAATTTGAATTCTGCTTCATTTGAAAAATTTGGAAAGAAAACTGGTAACTCAATGGATTGGTGAAGACAAAAGGTAGAAGATACCTTAGGAGGGAAGGAGGGGTTAAGTCTCAAGGAAACCCTATCCTTATGGAAGACCAAATACGGGGGCTTTATGGAAAGGGCCTGAAGCTCCGATACCCTCTTGGCTGAAGTAATGGTGACCAGAAAGGCTGTCTTCCAAGACAAATATTTTAATCCACAAGTGTCAGCTGGTTCAAAGGGGATAGAAGTTAAGGTTTGAAGCACCAAGTTTAAATCCCATGGTGAAACTGGTTGTGACAATGGCAGACGGAGTAACCAGGCTCCTTTCAGGAAGGCTTTACAAAGTTTATGGCCCATAAGGGAAGGCTGATATGAGACGTGAAAGTCAGAAATGGCCACCAGCTGTACCTTAATAGTGGAGGTAGCAGAACCCTGTTTGAAGAGCATAGCCAAAAAATCTAATACCGCTGACAAGGGGGCTGTGAAGGGATCTAGATTTTGTGCTTCAGCCCAGATAGCAAATCTTTTCCATTTGCTAGAGTATAGTTTTCTGGTAGACGACTTGTGGGAGGACGACAGAATATGCAACACCTCAGGTGCAAAGGAATGTAGTCTAACTAAGGATGGAAGTAGAGCAGCCACGCTGTCAACCTGAGGGCTCATAGGGATGAATGGAACTGACCCGACTGATGAGTCAATAGGTCTGGTACTGGTCCCAGAGTCCAAGGGCCGTCCACTGTATACTTCTGAAGAAAGGGG
This sequence comes from Protopterus annectens, assembly GCF_019279795.1. Taxonomy (NCBI): domain Eukaryota; kingdom Metazoa; phylum Chordata; order Ceratodontiformes; family Protopteridae; genus Protopterus; species Protopterus annectens. Next base: position 12,288,090 of record NC_056740.1, read on the forward strand.
AACCAAACTTGACAAGGCCAGTATGGTGCGATAAGAATCATCTTGCTTCCCAAGGAAGCTGCCTTCTGAATCACTCTTGATAACAGAGGGAATGGAGGGAAGGCATAGAGCAGACCTGGGAGCCAGTCGTGGGCTAGGGCGTCCCTGGGTGACTCCCCCGGGGGGGGGGGATCAGAGTGAAGTACCTGCTGCACTTGGCATTGAGGGGGCTGGCAAACAGATTGCAGCAAGGTTGATCCCACCTGGAGAAGACCTGAGTTGCAACTCGGTTGTTCAAGGACCACTCGTGAGGCATCAGAATAGCTCTGCTTAGCCTGTCTGCTATCACATTGGACTTCCCAGGAATGTGCATTGCCAGTAGAAAGCATTGGGAAGACACTGCCCAGTTCCACACTCTCATGGCCTCTCTGCAAAAGGGATAGGACCTGTTTCCACCCTGCTTGTTTAGGTACCAGATGACTGACATGCTGTCGGAAAGAATAGCAATCATCCCCTTGGGAAGAGAGCTCTAAAGTGCCTGCAGCACTAGAAGCACTGCTCTCATTTCCAGGACATTGATGTGCAAGTGTACCTCATGATCTTGCCATGTGCCTTGGACCCTTCTGCCCAGATAATGGCCACCCCAACCTATCTGGGAAGTGTCATTGGTCACCGTGGTGGTAGGAGACAGGGGGGGGGTCAGTGGTCTCCCTATGTCTAGATTGGATGACTGAAGCCACCAACGTAGGTCTTGTTGGCATTGTTCCATGATGAGAATGGGATAAAACAGAGGAAACTCCTGAAAGGACCACTGGACCGAGACCAGCCACTGGAGGATCCGCATATGTAGCCTGAATAGCGGTACTAGCATGATGGTAGCTGCCATGGACCCTAGTAGTTGAAGAGCAAGTCTGACTTAGACTTTCTTGAGGGGTAGTAATGCTAACACCTGAGCCTGTAGCACTTTGATTCTTTCTGTTGGAAGAAAGGCTCTCATTTGGACGGAGTCTAGCTCTGCGCCGATAAATGCAACATGCTATGATGGCCGCAACACAGATTTTTCCCAGTTGAAGGTAATCCCTAGGTATTGGCCCAATGTGATGGTAGCTTTCATGGCTCAAACGAGTAGATGCCTGGAGGGGGTGGTGAGAAGCCAGTCATCCAGATAAGGAAAAACCTGGAATCCTTGACATCTCAAGTGGGCTGTCACCAATGCTAAGCATTTGGTAAACACCCTGGGGGCTGTGGTGAGACCAAAAGGCAGAGCAAGAATCTGGTAGTGACTGGCTCCCAGCTGGAAGCGTAGGTGATTCCTGGATGCCTTGTTTATCTTGATGTGGTAATAAACATCCTTGAGATCTATGGAGCACATCCATACTCCTTTTTCCAATAAAGGGAAAATGGACTGAAGAGTGACCATTCAGAACTTGGACTTCAGTACAAATCGCTTTAAACGGCTGAGGTCCAGAATGGGCCTCAGGTCCCCTGTCTTTTTTGGAACCAAAAATAATCTTGAGTAAGTTCCTGATCTGATCTGGTCTGAGTGAACTGGCTGGATGACTCCTTTTTCCAACAGCTTTGAAACCTCTAGCACTGCTTGATCTCTTTGACTGGGTGGAACATCTGGGATTTTTCTGGATAGGGGACGGGGTTTAAGAAAGGGAATGGTGTAACCTCCGGTAATTATTCGGAGCACCCATTGATCCTGAGTGATACTTTCCCAGGCTAGAGGATGCCTCGAAAAATGGCCCCTGACTGACTCCAGAGTAGCACAGTCAGGCAGTCCCTCAGGGACATTGGTAGGAGGATCCACGAAATGATTCACAGTCTCCTGAGTTGCGGGGGCCTCCTCCACCTCTAGGGCGGCGCCTTCCAGAGTAATTCCCCCCTCCTCTGCCCCCGGAAGGGGGGGTCACCATGCTCGACGGGAAAAGACTTCTGAGACTTCCTGAACCACATCTTGCCTCCCCCCTTTGCCTTGGGATAAGGCCTAATACAGAGACAAAATGATCAGCTTTAATAATTGGCTTAATTACTGGTGTCATTCTAAGGGGATCCAATGTCTGTCTGCCTGGGATGACATGCTTGACAAGCCACGCTGCTTCACAAGGGACGGCTTGCACCTGTCACCCCTGGGCTTCCGGATATTGGCAAAGGCTCTTGCCACCCCCATAGTGCCTTTTTAGGCAAGGCTCAAATGATAAACCTACCACCCTAGAAAACAAAAATGGAGAAAAACTAAGGGTAATACTGCTCAATGCCAGAAGTCTAAACCTCAAGATGCACGCCTCAAGCCCTCCTCAGTATGGAGAACATCGATGTTTGTGCTGTGACTGAAACCTGGTTCAAGGCTCCTGAGAGCACCCCAGCACTATCAGGTTATACCTCATATCATGCGCCCCAAAATCCGGACCGAACTACAAAAGGAGGGGAGTATCCATATTCATAAAGGATACCCACACCTCCAGGTTAGTGGCAATGCACGAAGCATCGGAGACCATCCAGGTGCAATTAACCATAGGTAAAACTGCCCTACAGTTTGTAACATGCTACAGACCACCTTCTCAAACTCAGGAAACCCACATAGCCTTCCTGAAGACACTGGAGAGTATAAATGTCTCTCCAAACACCATCATATTGGGTGACTTCAACTACCCAAACATAGACCGGGAACATTACTCAAGCCCCAACACCCTAGCCCAAAGGTTCCTTGAGTTCATAAACTCAAATGCTATGGAACAACTAGTCACCATTCCCACAAGAGGAGAAAATATACTAGACCTGATCATCACAAACATGGGGACAAAATGCTCCACACCAGGAAGTATATTCCTCATTGGTGAGATCAGACCATAAATTAATCTCACTGGAGATCCACATCCCGCCCCCACCCCCAGCAAAAAAGACCACAGTGAAGAACTTCTCAAAAGCAAACTTCACACTTCTTAAGACTGGAGTGGTATCCTTCAAGGCCCCCGAGCCAGTGGAAACCACAACCCACGCTGCTGAAACCCTTACAAATGCCTTCTACGAGCACCTCCAGGAATGTATGGATCATGCAATCCCTAATAAAATCAAGACCCTTTCCACCAAAGGCAGGCGCCCAGTCTGGTGGACTCCAGCCATAAACAAACTCTACAACAAGAGGAGAAAGCTACTACATGACAGAGCAAAATCCCTAAATGGGAAGGCATCTCTGATCAATACGAGCAAAAAACTACGATCACTCATAAAATCATCCAAGGCCAACTTTGAGAGAAAAATCGCTAATGACACAAAAGACAATCATAAAGCCTTCTTTAGCTATGTTAGAAACCTGGGTGGAAACGCCCAGATATGCTCAGAATTAGTCAAAAATGATAAAAATATCACTGAACCCACAGACATTGCCAACATACTGGCAGACAGGTTCAGTGCAAATTTCTCCTCCTCCCCCAAAAGGAGAAATATCTATCCCACCAGAGTCTAGCCTCCCAAACATCTCAGATGCCCAGGTGAGAGCTGCTCTCTAAAGCAAAAACACAGCATCAATGGGACCGGACGGTGTCCCTGGCTGTGTGCTACACGAACTCAATGAGGAACTAAACCCACACATAAGGCTGCTGTTTAATCTTAGCCTTACTACAGGATACGCACCAAAGAATGGCGTGACGGCAACTGTGGTCCCACTCCACAAAGGCGGTGCTTCTACGGACCCTGAAATTACCGCCCATAAGCTTGACGAGCCTTGTCTGCAAAGCTATGGAGAGGATCATAATGGAACTCATAAATAAAGACATTGGGGACCTACAGACACTGGTTCCTACCCAATTTGGCTTTGTCAAGGGCAGATCCTGCCTCTTGAACTTGGTCGACTTTTTCAAAACAGTCACTAAGGCCATTGATGAGGGTAAGGCAGTTCACACAGCCTACCTTGACCTAGCAAAAGCATTCGACACAATACCCCACTCGGGCATCATAGAAAAGCTCACCAGCTTAGATGTAAACCCATATGTCACAAGATGGGTTGCAAACTGGCTCAAGGACAGAACACACAGGGTTAGAGTTGCTGGTGCCAGGTCAGACTCTAAGCCAGTCACGAGCGGTGTCCCACAGGGCTCAGTCCTGGGCCCCCTCTTGTTCGGCATTTATTTTTCTGAAGTGCAGGCAAACATAGGGGGATTGTGGCTGACAAAATTTGCAGATGACTGCAAACTGGGCACCATAATTGACACTCCATCAGACACAGACATCCTCCAGAAAGGTCTCATAGAAATGGATAACCTGTGCCAGAGCCATGGCCTTAAGCTAAATGCCAAAAAATGTATAGTTATACCCTTTGGGAAAAACAAGGTAACCCCTAATTACCACATAGGTGGTAATCCATTAAACACAGAATAAGCTATCAGGGACCTGGGGACCCAAGTTGACAGTAACCTCTCTTTTGACACTCACATTGCCAAAGTGGTTAGGAAGACCTTCTACATTGCCCACCTGATCATGAAGGGATTCACATCCAGATCAGGAGAGGTCATTGTACCCCTGTACTCTTCACTTATCAGACCAATGATTGAGTACAACGCCCCATTCGGAATGTACCTTACCCGACACCTGCAGCAGTTGGAAAGACCCCAAAAGTTCCTCACCAAAAGGATAAAGGGGCTCAAACATATGTCATACGATGCCCGACTGAAGAAACTCCAGCTCTATTCAGTCGCATACCGCCTGCTCAGAGGTGATCTGTGCCTGACATACAAGGCCATGTCCAACCCGAATTAATGGACATGCTCCACCTCAAAAATCCAAATCCATCAGAGCCACGAGAGCAAGAGACTTAAACCTCAACACGGATATAAATAGGACGTGCTGGAGGGACAGATTCATCACCCAGAGACTCCCTACACTATGGAACAGAATCCCAGTCCATGTGAGGCAGAGCCCCTCACTGACTCTGTTCAAGAGAAATCTTGACGAGTGGATGGGAGATCGTAGGTTTACCCCGGGAATCATCTCTGCATCACTGCTGGACAGAGGCACAGCAAACTAATGGGTATAGTATTCTCATCCTAAGGGGTGGTGAAAGCCACACACACTCTGGCTAGGCTTATAAATGCCCTAGGGCAGATAGCCTAGTATGAACCTATGAACCTATAAGAAACAGGCCTCTACGGCAGACAAAGTCTTACACTCCTGCTCACATCTGGTGAGAGTGTCTTTCACTTTGGGTTCAAAGAGGGAGGACCCATCGAAGGGGGCGTCAGTGAAGGAAGACTTCAAGGATTCCGCAAAGTGACACAGGCGCATCCAGGCTTGCCTCCTGAGGGCTATGCCTGAGCTAGCTGCCCTACCCGCTCCTTCGGATGCATAGGATATGAGCCTCATGGATGAATTGACAATAGAGGAAAGGGTAGACAACTGGGCGTTGACAGTCTGATTCACTGCCTCAGGCAAGTTACCCGACAGGGTATCTCCCAATTCCTTAAGGAGATCTCTTTGGAGCCTAGTAAAGTGGCAAAGATAGTTCAATGACCGCAAAGTAAAGGCTGCTGAAGACAGGGTACGCTTCCCATACTGATCCATACTCCTGGACTCCTTGTTAGGAGGATGAATGGAAGCAGATGCTTCTGCAACTTCTTGCTGAGTGGCAGATGCCACCACCATGGCATCTACAGGAACTCCTTTAGTTAGGAACTCTTTCTCCAGAGGTGGAGACAGAAACTTGTTTGGGTGGCTGGGCACCGGTTCCATGGAGTCAGGGTGTTCCCAAACCCTTTGATAAATAAGGTCTAACAATTCGTCGAAGGGTGAAGACACCCAGGAGGTGGAAGGTCGGGCTCCGAAGGCTTTGAGGAGGACCGAATCATCCTCAGATGGGAATTTGGAAGGCCAGTCACCTCTCTGCCTTAAAATCTCCAGAATATCGGAAAATGAGACATCATTGGAGGACGACTTGGGGGACCCCTCTGCGTCATCGAGGTCGGTATCAGAAGTGATGGACTCATTCGGGGAGTCAACGTGCTTCCTCTTGCATGACTTCTTTCTGGGAGGCTCCTCAGGCGACGAATCTGAAGGACCCTCAGAAATCTGGGGCCACGTATGGAAGTATCCTCAGGCCTTCGAGCCCCGCTGGCATCAGAGGCTCCAGCCCCAGTGTCAAAGAAAGCAGTAGCTGATTCGAGTGAAGTCACTGAAGACCTGGCCAGTGCACTCCTCAAGGCCTCGAATGCGGGTCCACCGGAATCCGAGGACTGACCCGTCTCCGAAACCACAATCGGAGTCGGGGTTCCCTTAGCTGAGGCACCAAGAGGGAGACTTGGAGCCGAGGTATGAAGCCCCAATGTATCCTCCTTGGGTCTGACCAAGGAAACCCGGGTGCCACAACCAGAAGATGGAGTTGAAAAGGTTGGAGCCGAGGTTGGAGCTTAAAAGGCCTAACGGGGGTATCAGCGCCAACCCCAGGACCTCACTTCATGCAGAACACTTCGGCTCCAATGACACAGAGGTGCTCGGAGGAGGAATAATCGGAACCGACAAGAGGGAAGGCTCCAGAGCCGACTGGGCTGGAGCGGAAAATAACCTGGCTAACACCAGCGCCTGAAGGAGCCTCTGCACCACTCTATCCACATCCGAATCTGATAACCTGGAAGACTTGGAGGACAGAGAAGGTGGTTGAGATATCTTACCCAGAGAATCCAGGTTTAGACTAGCAGAAGGGCTCCGAATCGGCTCCAAGAGAATCGGAGCCGAAGCTGGCTCTAGTGTCACAGAAACCTCCTGCAGCGCCGATAACAATGGAGCCGAGGAAGCCGACTCAGACACAGGAATTCCTTCCCTAGGCTCCAAAGCCAATGGAGCCGAGGAAGGTGGAGCTGTCTTCAATATCTTCTCTGATGGCTCCGAGAAACTAGACGGAGCCGGAGATCTCTTTTTTGGTTTAGATTTAGATTTCCCACTAGGGGAGGCAGACTCCAAAGCTTCTTCAAAGGCAGGTTTGACAAGGCCCCTGAGAATCAATTTATTTTTCCTCTCTTGCAAGGCTCTAGAACTAAAGGAGTGACAAACACTTCAAGATTCTTGCAAATGAATGGCGCACAAACAATACACACAGATGGCATGGCCATCTGTCAAAGACATATTATAAGAACATTTGGCGCACTTTTTAAAACCAGAAGGCTTATGCTCCTTCTGATCTTTGCCTGACATGGTAATTCACAATAAACCACACACAAGATAAGGAAGGCAGGAGGGAGGGACTCTAACTTAAAAGTCCCAACAGAGTTAACAGACACAGGAGAGGGTTAAGACCCTCTAACTTAAACAGGCCTAGCCCGTCAAACACAAGGATGCCACAAAAAAACTTAAACTAAGCTAGTTGAAGGAAGGGGTTCTAACTTAAATGCCCCTACAGACATAACAGCCACAGGAGAGGCTGAGGCCCTCTAAATTAAATGGGCCTAGCCCGCCAAACACAAGGAATCCACAAAAACTAAAAAAATGAACTGAACTAGTCACAAAACACAGGATACACTCAACGTAGCTGTAAGAACAGCTTTTGACAGAATGTTTAGAAAAATAAGCTAATAAAAACAGTTTAAATAAGGTACTTAGCCACAGCCAAGCTCGAGACCACGTCTGTACACTACGAGCGGCAAATGAGATCTGGGGGTTTGGGCATGGTGCATCTTGGGATACTAGGGCTAGCCCAGCCAATCAGCGACTTCGAGCTAGTAAATAGCAACCGAGTCAGAGCCAATTCTCGGCTCCGAACCCGTCAGTTAAGAATGTGGCGAGATAGGACCACATTACATCCTCTGATTCCATTCCTGAAAATGTTCTGAACATTCCAGAGGTCAAACATTTTGTAGAGACAGCTCCAGTTGTTAAATCTAGTTCCCAGTTTTATGTCACATGAAATGGACAAATATCTAAGCCAAGTGTGAGATACACAGCAATGTGGACTTACATATATATGTACCTTGTCTTGTATAATGCATGACAAAGAATTACCTGTGATCTCTACATGCCAAATAGACATAACACTGCATGAACTACTTCTCAAAGAGGGAGGATGTACATCAGAATATATGTGCTGTGTCCTGTGTTTTTAAGAAGCATACCAAAGACTGTACATGCATGTATAAATTCCAGACACGTGCAATCCCTAGTGCCATTTTGAAAGAGCAGCCAGAGCATGAACATGCATGATCGCAGTTGTTAGTTTGTATATACAGTGGATATAAACAGTTTACACACCCCTGTTAAAATGCCAGGTTTTTGTGATATAAAAAAATGAGGCCACAATAAATCATGCCAAAACTTTTCCCACTTTTAATGAGACCTATAACCTGTACAACTCAACTGAAAACAAACAAATCTGTTAGGGGAAAAATATAAAAAATAAAAAACGTACAATACACTGGTTGCATAAGTATGCACACCCTTAAACTAATACTTTGTTGTGTGCGCACACCCTTAAACTAATACTTCATTGAAGCATCTTTTGATTTTATTACAGCATTCAGTCTTCTTGGGTACACACCTGCCATCAATTAAAAAGACTCTGATTAACCACAAATAAAGTTCAGCTGTCCTAGTAGGATTTTCCTGACATTTACTCAGCTGCCTGCTAGAGCAAAAGCCATGGTTCACAGAGAGCTTACAAAGCATCAAAGGGATCTCATTGTTGAAAGGTATCACTCAGAAAAAGGGTATAAAAAATGTCCACTGCGTTGGATATACCATGGAAAACAGTGAAGACAGTCATCAAAAAGTGGAGAAAATATGGGACAACAGTGACATTGCAAAGAACTGGACGTCCCTCCAAAATTGATGAAATAACAAGGCAAAAACTGGTCCAGGGAGGCTGCCAAGAGACCTACAGTAACACTGAAGGAGCTGCAGGAATTTCGGGCAACTACTGGTTGTGGACTACATTTGACAACAATCAGCCGTATTCTCCATATGTCTGGACTATAGGGTAGGGTTGCAAGACAGAATCCTTTTCTTACATAGAAAAACATCCAGGCCCGGCTAAAATTTTTAAAACAATACATCAAGTCTCCCAAAAGCATGTGAAAAAATGTGTTATGGTCTGATGAGACCAAGGTTGAACTTTATGGCCACAATTCCAAAAGGTACGTTTGATGGAAAAACAACACTTCACATCACTAAAAGAACACTATCCCCATGGTGAAGCATGGTAGTGGCAGTATCATGCTTTGGGGTTGCTTTTCTTCAGCTGAAACTGGGGCTTTAGGCAAGATTGAAAGAATTATGAACAGTTTCAAATACCAGTCACTTTTGGCCCAAAAGCTTCAGGTATCTACTAGAAAGCTAAAGATAAAGAGGAATTTCACCTTTCAACATGACAATGACACCAATCATACATCCAAATCAACAAAAGAATGGCTTCATCAGATGGGCGGCACAGTGGTGCAGTGGTTAACATTGTCACCTCACAGCAAGAGGTTCTCTGGTTCGATTCTCGGCTGGGGTGCCTTCTGTGTGGAGTTTGCATGTTCTCCTGTGTTCACGTGGGTTTCCTCCAGGTACTCCGGTTTCCTCCCACATTCCAAAAGACATGCATCTGGAGCATTTCTCCCCCGGCCTCCGCTGAAAACAGGCTCTGTGGAACCTAGTCGGACATTCCGGTCAACAAATGTTAAATAAATAAAATAAAATAAATAAATAAATGAAAACTAAAGTTTTGGAATGGCCCAGCCAGAGCCCAGACCTAAATCCAATAGAAAATCTGTGGGATGACCTGAAGAGGGCTGTGCACATGAGATACCCTTGCAATCTGATAGATTCGGAGCACTTTTGCAAGGAAGAGTGGGCAAATATTGCCACGTCAAGATTTGTCATACTGATAGACTCCTACCCAAGAAAACTGAATGCTTTAATTAAATCAAAAGCTGTTTCAACAAAGTATTAGTTTAAGGGTGAGCATATACAACAAAGTATTAGTTTAAGGGTCTGTACATTTTTTTTTTATTTTATATTTTTTACCCGAATAGATTTGTTTGTTTTTCAATTGAATTGTACAGGTTATAGGTCACATTAAAGGTGGGAAAAGTTTTGAAATGATTTATTGTGGTCTAATTTTTTTATATCACAAAAACCTGGCATTTTAATAGGGGTGTGTAAACTTTTTATATCCACTGTAGCCTTCAGAGTATCAAAATTGCAGAAAGTCGAACCTCTGATCATCGAGGACCAGAGGATCAAAGATCTGCAATATTGAACTGAAAAAAAAAAAAAATATGAAAACTTCTTATTTCTCCCCACAACCCTGATACCAACTTCGAGATCGCACATCAGTGAAGAGAATGGCGCGCAACTGTAAATTTACCGTTGTCTTCATTGTAGTATGATCTCGGAGTTGGTATATTTAAGAAGCAGGGGGTGTTACAAGCAGAAATTTTATCTTTTTTAATTTAGTCTACTTTCATGTTCGGTGATGTAGAACATCGATCATCTCGCCTTCCGTGATGTGTGGCTTGATGTTCTACAACTTTGAGCATTTGAAGTCGACCCATATATATATATATATATATATATATATATATATATATGTATATATATATATATATATATATATATATATATATACACAGATATATACATATATATATATATATATATATATATATATATATATATATTGTTTCACTTCATAATACTGAAATACCAAAACACTGAAAATGAGAAAACTTCATAATATGGAAGCACAAAATACTGAAAATCAAAATCTTGAATGTCAAAATACTGAAAACAGATAAGATACATATACTGACTGTAAACAACAAAAACCTAATTACATTCCTTCAAATATAAGCAGGGGGGCAAGCCCCCTGCATCCCCTATATATATATATATATATATATATATAAAAAAAAAATATATATATATATATATATAAAAAAAAAATATATATATATATATATATAAACTAAAATACACAAATAAGCATAAAATAAGGAATGAAAATGTATTTTATAGGGAGCTGTGTGTGGGGTTTCATGCTGTACCCCTCAGACTCTAAACATTCTAACTTCCAGGTTACCTTATGTTTAAAGAAGGGTTCTACCTTTGTTTTAGTTATACTGTGTTTTTTGAGTTATTATAGTTAAGGTTTAGGAGCATATACCAAACTCCTGCAATGTTGTGATAGAAAGGGAGATACATATTACTAAGGTGAATGCAAGCCATATGGAGATGCAGTTACATAAAAGGCCAATTAAGCTAAAAAGAAGTTATGTCTTACCATAATGTTCCATCTGTGTTGTAGATCTTTTGTTCATTCATTACAGATGGGACCTCAGTTCCATCCTCGGAACCGATATGGCCATTTTCCAGCTCACGCAAGCCAAAAACTCTCAGCAAAGAACATACCCTCAATGCACCTCTCCTAGATATTCCGGATCGAGTTTGCCCGCCCTAGATAGATGTAGTAATAGGAAAAAAGGTAGGAGGCTCTGTCTGAGCAAATACCCTAACCAGGAGTTCTTAAAATCCACCAGGAATCCAGGCAGGGGGAAGGAAGGCGGGAAGTAATGAATGAAAAAAGATCTACAACACAGATGGAACATTATGGTAAGACATAACTTCTTTATCTGATGTTGTAAATTTTTTGTTCATACATTACAGATAGGACCGAGTCCCCAGCTACTTGAGTCCTGGGTGGCCCTAAGGAAGGATATTCCTGAGCACCGTAGAACCAAAAGATGCTCATCTCCTGGAGGCCAAATCCAATTTGTAATGAGATATGAAGGTATGAGGTCTTTCCCAAGTGGCTGCTGCGCATATATCATCCATAGAGGCTCTGGAATGAAAAGCTACAGAAGTAGCCATAGATCTGGTAGAATGAGCCTTTATTCTGGAAGGTAAGGGTAGCTTATTCTGTTGGCAGATAAAGGTAATGATGTTTCTAAGTCAAGAGGATAAAGGGAAACTGGTTTACCCAATCTGGGTCCTGCAAAGGTCACAAACAATTGGTTTGTTTTCCTGATAGATTTAGTCCTGTCCAAATAACAGTGAAGCTGCCGGTGCACATCAAGGTTGTAAGAAAGGTACTCCACTCTATTAGAATGCCTTGGGAAGAAAACCGGCAGGTCAAGAGATTGGTTAATGGAAAAGCCAGAAATGACCTTGGGCAAGAAAGAAGGGTCAGTACAAAGGGCCACCCTATCCATGTGGAAGATCAAGTAAGGACTTTTGACACTCAAGGCCTGCAGCTCAGATACTCTTCTCGCTGAGGTGAGTGCTACTAGAAGTATGGTTTTCCATGACAAAAATTTCAAATCACATGAATCAAAGGTCTAGAAAGGAGAGCCTGTGAGAGACTGAAACACCAGAGTTAAGTCCCAGGGTTCTAAGGGAAGCTTGACCAGAGGTTTAACATGTAATATTCCCTTCAAAAAGGTCTTGCATAGGTGGTGTGACATAACTGAAGAATTATCAAGATCATTATGAAAATTGGTGATAGCTGCTAAATGTACAGTGATCGTTGAAGCTGGGGATCCTGCATGTAGAAGAGTAGTCAGGTATTGTAGAATATTCTGAATAGGCATAGAGAAAGGGTCTAAGTTCTGGTCTTTGGCCCAAATAGAGAACCTAGTCCATTTACTAGAATAAACCTTTCTAGTGGAAGGTTTGTGTGAGGCAAGAAGAATTTCATGAACAGGAGATGGGATGTCAGGCAGCCTGGCAATCATTGGAAGTGGAAGAACCAAGCTGTGAGCTTGAGACTGTGCAGGTTCGGATGAATCAATCCCTGAGGATGTGAGAATAGGTCCTGGGAATAATCCAGGATTAACGTGCTGTGAATCAGATGAGGCCATAGAAACAGGAACTAGACTTGACATGGCCAGTAGGGAGCAAAGAGGATCACTTTGCTTTTCAATCTCTGAGCTTTCTGGAGAAATTCTGGAATGAGGGGAAATGGGGAAAAGGCATACAGAAGACCCGGGGGCCAATCGTGAGTTAGAGCATCCCTTGGTGGGTCCCCCTGAGGGGGGATCAAGGCAAAATAGCTCCTGCATTTATAGTTCAGGGGGGAAGCGAACAGGTCACAGCAAGGCCTGCCTAAAGTTGGAAGATCCGATCTATTACAGGGTTGAGGGACCACTCGTGAGGCATCAGAATGTTCCTGCTCAGATGGTCCGCAATAAGGCTGGAACACCCGGGAATGTGCACTGCTATAAGAAAGTGACTGGAAGCTATTACCCAGTGTCAAATCCTCATGGCTTCCCGACACAGGGGGTAAGATCTGGTTTCGCCATGTTTGTTGATAAACCAGATGACTGACATGTTGTCTGACTGAATTGCAATGGTCCCCGAGGGTAGAGATACATGGAACGCTTGCAACACTAAGAGAACTGCCCTCAGTTCCAGGACATTTATGTGCAAGTTGGCCTCAATGGGGGTCCAAGTACCTTGGACAGTCTTTCACAGAAAATGCCCCCCCCCCACACCCTAACAGTAAAGCGTTCGTGGTCACCGTGGCCATGGGTTGGGGAAGACAGAACAGTCAACACCAAAAATTATTTTGTGGCTCCATCCACCCTAGCATTTCTTCCTTGCAATGGTTTGTAAGGCATATTATGTGGTTGAGTGGGTGGGTTAACAATGACCATTGTGCGGAAAGGAGCCACTGCAGGATTCTCATGTGCAGTCTCGACAGTGGTACTAAAGTAATGGCAGCTGCCATGGAGCCCAAGAGTTGCAGTACAAGACATGCTGGTACAAACATGTGAGGAAGAAGGTCTTGAATTTGGTAACTTATTTTCAAAAGCCTGTGGGGGGGAGAGAAGCTTGGCAGGATGTTCTGTTGAAGACCGCTCCAATAAATTCCAGTGTCTTCATTGGGGACATCTGAGATTTGTCTTTGTTGATTGTAATCCCCAAGCGGAGAGCGAGACCTTGAGTGTAAGAGAGGCTATGGACTAGGAGATTTCTGGTTGGGGCGGTAAGGAGCCAGTCGCCTAGATAGGGAAACACCTGGAATCCTTGTAGTCGAAGATAGGCTACCACAACTGCCATACATTTGGTGAACACTCGGGGGGCTGTCAAGACTAAATGGCAGTGCCCTGAACTGGTAGTGATTGGCTCCCAGCTGGAAGCAGAGAAACCTCCATGAGCGGTGATCCATCTTTATGTGGTAGTGCACATCTTGTAGGTCTATAGAGCACATCCAATTGTCCCTCCCTAGGAAGGGAAGAATGGGCTGTTCTGTGACCATCTGGAATTTTTGAGGTTTGATAGATTTGTTCAGTAGGCTGAGATCCAGGATTGGTCTCCAGTCCCCTGTCTTTTTTAATGCTAAAAAGGACCTCGAGTAAAACCCAGATCCTGTCTGTTCTGGTGGGACTGGTTGGATGACTCTTTCTTAGCAGTTTTTCTGTTTCTAAGGTTGCTAATTCCCTCTGATTGGGTGGTACATCGGGGATTCATTTAACGGGTCTGGGAGTTAAGTCGAATGGTATTTGGTAGCCTCTGGATATTATTCTCTGCACCAAAACATCGGTAGTAATAAGATGCCAGGCTGGTAAATGCAGAGAAAAACAACCCCAGACTGCTTCCAGAGTAAAGCAATCAGGCTGCTGCTCAGGAGCGTTGGTAGGGACGCCGGAGAAAGAATCTCTGGCTCCCTGGTTATACGGACCCCCTCTACCCTGAAAGGGGTGTCTTCCATATGAGCTGCCCCCTCTGCCCTGGGGGATTGTTCACCACGAGTGTCAGGAAGGGATCCTTGGGATTTCTTGAACCATATCTTTCCTCCCTTCTGGTTTCTGGAGTAGGGCCTTTGGGGGTTGGAAAAGTGTATGCTCACAGCAGATAAAGTCTTTCCATCTTTCTCACTACGTGCAAGTGTGTCTCATACCTTGTGTCCAAAAAGTGCAGATTCGTCGACAGGTGCATTGATGAAGAAAGATTTAAAGGGGTCTGCTAAGTCACACAGTGTCATCCAAGCATTACGTCTCATGACAACACCAGATGAGGCAGCTCTAGCTGCCCCCTCGGTGGTGTGAGATATCAAATGCATCAAGGAGTTTGAGATGGATTCAAGGGTAGCTAGCTGCGAGGCTACAGTGTCACCTACTTCATCAGGCAGTATTCCCACCAAAGAGGAAGACATTTCAGAAATTAGGTCTCTTTGGAGTCGAGTAAAGTGTGCCAGATAATTCAGCATCTGAATGGTGAAGGTCACTGATGCATAGGTCCACCCTAATCTGTCCATGGTCCAGGACTCCCTGTTTGGAGGATGGACAGTGGAACTATCTTCTGCCAGTTCCCTCTTGGTGGCTGCCACCATGACCATAGAATCAACTGTCAGCTGCTTGGACCAAAGGAGCTGGTCTTCAGGTGTAGATAAAATTTTGTCCGGCCTCCGTGGCACAGGTTCTACATTGTCTGGGGCCTTCCAGGCATGCTGCACAATTAGTATATCAAGATCATCTGCTGGTAGGGTCACCCACGAAGTAGATGGCTGGGCACAGAAGGCCTGCAGAAACACTGATTCCTCAGAATAAGGGTTAGAGGACTTCCATTCCCCCCACTGTTTGAGGATTTCGAGAATGTCGCCAAATGAAACGTCATCTGGGGGAGAGCGTGGGGACCCTTCTCCCTCATCACAATCAGTGTCTTCTGTGATAGATTCCTCTGAGGAGTCAAGGTGCTTCCTCTTGCACAGTTTCTTCTGGGGTGGCTCCCCAGTGGGATCTTCTGAGGAAGACTCCAGAGAAGGGGTTCCCTTCACAGGGGATTTTTGTGAATCCCATGCCCAGGGTCCCAACATAGTGGGTTGGGAGAAGAGCATGCTAGGGGAGGTTTCTGATACTGGTGTCCTAGGTGCTGGCTGTGAGCCTTCAGAATGAAGGGCTCTTTCCATCACCTGTACAGCAGGTGCACTCAAGCCCACCTCCAGTTGAGGGGTTCTGAGAGAACTGGATGCCATTGTTGCCATGGACATAGATGGTGCCAGTGAGAAAATAGGTGTCAGATTAGGTACCAAGGTACGGACAGTTCAAGCACCACTCCGAGAAAGCATTAGCTCCATTGTAGCCAATGCAGGAAGGGTGGTCAGTGCTGACAGGGGAGACACTGCTGTCAGAGCCGAGACAGTATGAAGCGGGCATCGGTACCAGGAACAAGGAGGATGCTGGAGGAGGATAAGCAGGGGAAGATGAGGTAAAGGATTCCAAGCCAGGAGAGATGGAAGGTCTAGCTGGAATGGGCAATCCCCTAGCTGCCAGAAGCTGATGCACAACCCGCACTAGGTCTAGTTCAGAAAAATTCCTAGTGGATCTAATGGAGACTGGTGAAGTGGAATCAGGTCTTTCTAGAAAGGGACTAAACCTCTGCCCCAAGAAAGAGTTATAAATTGGAGAATATCTTGTCCTTGGCAGGTATTTGAATTTTAGAGCTGATGTAGCCAAAGAAACTGTCAGCACTGTGGCTGGGGATGGTGCCAAAGCATGTACAGTCATGAGATTCCATGGAGCCAAAGAAGTTGTCAGCACCATGAACAGAGATGGTGCTGAGGTATGTACAGTCATCGGAGCCCATGGAGCTGAGGAAACTGTCAGCACCATGGACAGGGATAGTGCCGTGGCATGTACAGTTATCAGAGCCAATGTGGGAACCAATGACGGCACTAAAGTTAGTGGTGCCATGGTTGGAACCGAAATAGGAATGAATACCATGGTCGGCACAGAGGGAGAGGACACAGATCCTGGTACCGATGAGGTCTGCGCCGAGGGCACTGGCAAAGCACTGAGCCAACTCGGTTCCATAACTGACGGGGATGCAGGAACCGAGTGACTAAGTTTTTCCTTATATTTTTTGGTCTTAGAAGGGGGTGAGACATCCGACCCAGATAGAGCCTCTGAGAAAGGTGTCTTGAGTAAACCTTTTAAAATAAGTTTATTCTTATGTTCTGCTAGTGTCCGATTACTAAAACGAGCACAAATGTCACAATCAGCTTTAATATGATCCACGCCCAAAGAGTAGACACAATGAACATGTGTATCTGAGTTAGGCATCTTACGTCCACACTTGTCACACTGTTTAAAACCCAACTTTGACATGGTAAGGAAAACAATGCTATCCTATAGAAAGAATAAGATAAAATAATATATAAATATATATATATATACATATATATATATATATATATATATATATACAATAATAATAATAATAAAAATCTTTAAAATATAAAGATAAAATAATAAAATACCAGTGATGTTAGTTAAGGAATACCACTAGTAAAAAGGGAAGGCCTGTCAAAGACAGGAGAGAGAGAGAGAGACAGTAACAAAAAGGGTAAAAAATTAAATTACGAACCCAGAACCAGAGGATAAATACACCAAACTAATCCAAAGGAAAGAAGTTGTCAGCACCATGAACAGAGATGGTGCTGAGGTATGTACAGTCATCGGAGCCCATGGAGCTGAGGAAACTGTCAGCACCATGGACAGGGATAGTGCCGTGGCATGTACAGTTATCAGAGCCAATATGGGAACCAAGGACGGCACTAAAGTTAGTGGTGCCATGGTTGGAACCGAAATAGGAATGAATACCATGGTCGGCACAGAGGGAGAGGACACAGATCCTGGTACCGATGAGGTCTTAACAGGGCACTGGCAAAGCACTGAGCCAACTCGGTTCCATAACTGACGGGGATGCAGGAACCGAGTGACTAAGTTTTTCCTTATATTTTTTGGTCTTAGAAGGGGGTGAGACATCCGACCCAGATAGAGCCTCTGAGAAAGGTGTCTTGAGTAAACCTTTTAAAATAAGTTTATTCTTATGTTCTGCTAGTGTCCGATTACTAAAACGAGCACAAATGTCACAATCAGCTTTAATATGATCCACGCCCAAAGAGTAGACACAATGAACATGTGTATCTGAGTTAGGCATCTTACGTCCACACTTGTCACACTGTTTAAAACCCAACTTTGACATGGTAAGGAAAACAATGCTATCCTATAGAAAGAATAAGTTTTTTGGTGTATCACATATTAAGTATGATCCACAAGGTAGAATTAACAAATACAATCTAGACCTATCAGAATTAAGGATGCAGATATTATTAAACGCCCACAACTACCCGGGGTTGAATGAATATTGTAGCATCAAACCTATTTTGAGACTTAACAATCTCAAGGGGAAGTAACTTTTTTAAGCATATACCTGGTGGTTTGTGTAGCAACAAACTTGTGAAGTGACTTGATCGGTATTTAGTTAATTTCATTTTGTGTATTTTATATACATTACACTCAACATTTAATATTTAATTTTAATTTTGAGTACATTTCACATGTATTATTCAATTCAGTATTTTAAGATTTCAACACAATATTTTCAAATATTTTTAGATATATTTAATATTTTTAAATAGTTCAAATATTTTTAAATAACAACCAGCATTTTCATCAAAGGAACACACCATATGTTTACATGTGTGTGTATATATTTATGCATTCTATATATTGTACATGTATATATATTCACATATATATACAATTTTATACACATACATATATATTTTTATTATTACCCATGAATATATTTTACTATGGGCATATTATTATAGATATACGTTTATATTATACATACACTATTTATACTATACACAATATATTTATTATATACTATATTTATGCAATATACTTGATGTTGGGGTTATTGGGTTTAAATGTACTGACTACACAAAAGAAAAATATATACTGAGTATTTTATGATATACTTCATTTTTTACGAACGTTTTTATGGTGTGTTTTTTATTGTGTGTTTATAATGTACACTTTGCATGAGAGTTACTGAATTTGTTTTTTAAAACGATAATTGATATACAATTGGATAATTGACAATTGGTTTTGGTATAACTACTTAAGTGGCTCAGATTTACTATTTTCTTGTATTCTGATGAAGTCCGTGGAGACGGACGAAACCTAGGTCAACGCCAGTTTGTTTGCTTTGTTTTAAGACGAATAAACAACTTTTGGAGCTTTTATTGACCCTGGAGAGTTTTATTGAGGTCTGACTTGTAGAATATACAACTTGTGGACATTGAACAGGTCTTCGGCATACACTTCCACGACGACTGTGTACCTTTCCTTTGGATTAGTTTAAAAAATTAAATTACCAAGGAAAAGGGTAGGAAATAGGCCGAGATTATAGGTGACAGTGAAAAAAGGCTAACATGACTAAAAATTTAGTAATTTAGAAGAAAACAATTGTCATAAAATCAATAATTTACTACTTAGCTTTGAGAGAGATGGCTAACACGTCTGACTAGGAATGCGGCAAACAAGATCTGGAATATCTAGGAGAGGGGCATTGTGGGTAGGTTCTTTGCTGAGGGTTTTTGGCTAACGTGAGCTGGAAAATGGCTATATCAGTTCCAAGGACGGAGCCGAGGTCCCATCTATAATGTATGAACAATTAGTTATGTACTCACCATAACGTCAGATGTATGTGGTCCATCTCACCTACATTCTTAACTGATGGGTTCAGAGCCGAGAATCGGCTCCGACTCGGCCACTATTTACTAGCTCGAAGTCTCTGATTGGCTGGGCTAGCCCTAGTATCCCAAGATGCACCATGCCCAAACCCCCAGATCTTGTTTGCCAACAATATAACAGAGTGACATACACAACCTCCTAGAAATAACACAAAGAGGAAGAGAGAAAAAATAACATCCTCAGAAGGGTCTAAGAACATAATCTCCTTCAAGTCTAACAGGTCGGGGGACGGTGGGCGGGTAAGTAAGAATGTAGACGAGATGGACCACATACATCTGACATTATGGGGAGTACATAACTAATTGATGTAATGTTGTCCTATCTCGCCACATTCTTAACTGATGGGACAGCATCCCTAGCACCTACATTCTGGGAGGCTCACTGACAATACTCCTGAGCACCGTGGAACCAAAGGAAGCCCGGTCTCTAGACACCAAATCAAGCTTGTAATAAGAAACAAAGGTGTGCGAAGAGGACCAGGTGGCCGCAGCACAGATGTCATCCAAGGAGAGCCTAGCATGATAAGCTACTGATGCAGCCATGGCCCTGGTAGAATGAGCCTTAACTGGGAAAGGTAAATCTCTGCCTGCTGATGTGTAAATAAAGGAGATACAGTCCTTAATCCATTTAGCAATAATACCTTTAGTCACAAGGCTACCATTCTTCTTCTCTGAGAAGGACACAAACAATTGATCCGATTTCCTGTGGGGTTGTGTCCTGTGCAAATAAAACCTTAGTTGTCTATGAACATCCAACTGGTGGAATTTGAATTCCGCTTCATTTGAAAAGTTTGGAAAGAAAACTGGTAACTCAATGGATTGGTGAAGACAAAAGGTAGAAGATACCTTAGGAAGGAAGGAGGGGTTGAGTCTCAAGGAAACCCTATCCTTGTGGAAGACCAAATACAGGGGCTTTATGGAAAGGGCCTGAAGCTCCGATACCCTCT
Source organism: Protopterus annectens (assembly GCF_019279795.1). NCBI lineage: Eukaryota > Metazoa > Chordata > Ceratodontiformes > Protopteridae > Protopterus > Protopterus annectens. The sequence continues at coordinate 12,308,526 of NC_056740.1, forward strand.
TGGCTGAAGTAATGGCGACCAGAAAGGCTGTCTTCCAAGACAAATATTTTAATCCACAAGTGTCAGCTGGTTCAAAGGGGGTAGAAGTTAAGGTTTGAAGCACCAAGCTCAAATCCCATGGTGAAACTGGTTGTGACAATGGAGGACGGTGTAACCAGGCTCCTTTCAGGAAGGCTTTACAAAGTTTATGGCCCATAAGGGAAGGCTCATGTGAGACGTGAAAGTTAAAAATGGCCGCCAGCTGTACCTTAATAGTGGAGGTAGCAGAACCCTGTTTGAAGAGCATAGCCAAAAAATCTAATACCGCCGACAAGGGGGCTGTGAAGGGATCTAGATTGCGTGCTTCAGCCCAGATAGCAAATCTTTTCCATTTGCTAGGGTATAGTTTTCTGGTAGACAACTTGTGGGAGGATGACAGAATATGCAACACCTCAGGTGAAAAGGAATGTAGTCTAATTAAGGATGGAAGTGGAGCAGCCACGCTGTCAACCTGAGGGTTCGTAGGGATGGATGGAACTGACCCGACTGATGAATCAATAGGTCTGGTACTGGTTCCAGAGTCCAAGGGCCATCCACTGTATACTTCTGAAGAAAGGGGAACCAAACGTGATGAGGCCAGTATGGTGCGATAAGAATCATCTTGCTTCCCAAGGAAGCTGCCTTCTGAATCACTCTTGATAATAGAGGGAATGGAGGGAAGGCATAGAGCAGACCTGGGGGCCAATCGTGGGCTAGGGAGTCCCTGGGTGACTCCCCCCGGGGGGGGGGATCAGAGTGAAGTACATGCTGCACTTGGCATTGAGGGGGCTGTCAAACAGATCGCAGCAAGGTTGACCCCACCTGGAGAAGATCTGAGTTGCAACTCGGTTGTTCAAGGACCTGGTTCCACCCTGCTTGTTTAGATACCAGACGACTGACATACTGTCGGAAAGAATAGCAATTGTCCCCTTGGGAAGAGAGTTCTGAAGTGCTTGCAATGCTAGAAGCACTGCTCTCATTTCCAGGACATTGATGTGCAAGTGTACCTCATGATCTTGCCATGTGCCTTGGACCGTTCTGCCCAGATAATGGCCACCCCAACCTATCTGGAAGCGTCCGTGGTCACCGTGGCAGTAGGAGACAGGGGGGTCAGTGGTCTCCCTATGTCTAGATTGGATGACTGAAGCCACCAATGTAGGTCTTGTCGGCATTGTTCCGTGATGAGAATGGGATAAGACAGAGGAAACTCCTGAAAGGACCACTGGACTGAGACCAGCCACTGGAGGATCCGCATATGTAGCCTGGCTAGCGGTACTAGCATGATGGTAGCCGCCATGGACCCTAGTAGTTGAAGAGCAAGTCTGACTTGGACTTTCTTGAGGGGTAGTAAGGCTAACACCTGAGCCTGTAGCACTTTGATTCCTTCTGTTGGAAGAAAGGCTCTCATTTGGATGGAGTCTAGCTCTGCGACGATAAATGCAACACGCTGTGATGGCCGCAACACAGATTTTTCCCAGTTGAAGGTAATCCCTAGGTATTGGCCCAATGTGATGGTAGCCTTCATGGCTCGAACGAGTAGATGCCTGGAGGGGGCGGTGAGAAGCCAGTCATCCAGATAAGGAAAAACCTGGAATCCTTGACATCTCAAGTGGGCTGTCACCATTGCTAAGCATTTGGTAAACACCCTGGGGGCTGTGGTGAGACCAAAAGGCAGGGCACAAAACTGGTAGTGACTGGCTCCCAGCCAGAAGCATAGGTGACTCCTGGATGCCTTGTTTATCTTGATGTGGTAATAAGCATCCTTGAGATCTATGGAGCACATCCATACTCCTTTTTCCAAAAAAGGGAAAATGGACTGAAGAGTAACCATTCGGAACTTGGACTTCAGTACAAATCGGTTTAAACGGCTGAGGTCCAGAATGGGCCTCAGGTCCCCTGTCCTTTTTGGCACCAAAAATAATCTTGAGTAAGTTCCTGATCCAATCTGGTCTGAGGGGATTGGTTGGATGACTCCTTTTTCCAGCAGCTTTGAAACCTCTAGCGCTGTTTGATCTCTTTGACTGGGTGGAATGTCTGGGATTTTTCCTGGATAGGGGAGGGGGTGTAAGAAAGGGAATGGTGTAACCTCCGGTAATTATTCGGAGCACCCACTGATCCTGAGTGATACTTTACCAGGCTAGAGGATGCCTCAAAAAATGGCCTGCGACTGGCTCCGGAGTAGCACAGTCGGGCAGTCCCTCTGGGACATTGGTAGGAGGATCCACGAAATGATTCACAGTCTCCTGAGTTGCGGGGGCCTCCTCCGCCTCTAGGGCGGCACCTTCCAGAGTAATTACCCCCTCCTCTGCCCCTGGAGGGGGTGTCACCATACTCGACGGGGAAAGACTTCTGAGACTTCCTGAAACACATCTTGCCTCCCCTCCATGCCTTGGGATAAGGCCTAGAGGGAGGCAAGAAACGGGCCCCTATGGCAGACAAAGTTTTACCCTCCTGCTCACATCTGGTGAGAGTGTCTTTCACTTTGGGTCCAAAGAGGGAGGACCCATCGAAGGGGGCATCAGTGAAGGAAAACTTGAAGGCTTCTGCGAAGTGACACAGGCACATCCAGGCTTGCCTCCTGAGGGCTACACCTGAGCTAGTTGCCCTACCCACTCCTTTGGCTGCATAGGATATGAGCCTCATGGATGAATTGACAATAGAGGAAAGGGTAGACAACTGGGCATTGACAGTCTGATTCACCGCCTCAGGCAAGTTACCCGGCAGGGTATCTCCCAATTCCTTAAGGAGATCTCTTTGGAGCCTAGTAAAGTGGAAAAGATAGTTCAACAACCGCAAAGTAAAGGTCGCTGAAGACAGGGTATGCTTCCCATACCGATCCATACTCCTGGACTCCTTGTTAGGAGGATGAACAGAAGCAGAAGCTTCTGCAACTTCTTGCTGAGTGTCAGACGCCACCACCATGGCATCTACAGGAACTCCTTTAGTTAGGAACTCTTTCTCCGGGGGTGCAGATAGAAACTTGTTTGGACGGCTGGGCACTGGTTCCATGGAGTCAAGGTGTTCCCAAACCCTTCGACAAATAAGGTCTAACAATTTGTTGAAGGGCGGAAACACCCAGGAGGTGGAAAGTCGGGCTCCGAAGGCTTTGACGAGGACCGACTGATCCTCAGATGGGGATTTGGAAGGCCAGTCGCCTCTCTGCCTTAAAATCTCCAGAATATTGGAGAATGAGACACCATCGGAGGATGACTTGGGGGACCCCTCTGCATCATCAAGGTCAGTATCAGAAGTGATGGACTCATTCGGGGAGTCAACGTGCTTCCTCTTGCATGACTTCTTTCTGGGAGGCTCCTCAGGCGACGAATCTGAAGGACCCTCAGAAAGCTGGGGGCCATGTATGGAAGTATCCTCGAGCCTTCGAGCCCCACTGGTGTCAGAGGCTCCAGCCCCAGTGTCAAAGGAAGCAGTAGCTGATTCGAGTGAAGTCACTGAAGACCTGGCCAGTGCACTCCTCATGGCCTCGAATGCGGGTCCACCGGAATCCGAAGACCGACCTGTCTCCGAAACCACAATTGGAGTCAGGGTTCCCTTAGCCGAGGCACCAAGAGGGAGACTTGGAGCCGAGGGATGAAGCCCCGATGTATCCCCCTCGGGTCCGACCGAGGAAACCGGGGTGCCACAACCAGATGATGGAGTTGAAAAGGTTGGAGCTGAGGTCGGAGCTGAAAAGCCTAACGGGGGTATCGGCGCCAACCCCAGGACCTCACTCGATGCAGAACACCTCGGCTCCGACGACACAGAGGTGCCCGGAGGAGGAATAATCGGAACCGACAAGAGGGAAGGCTCCGGAGCCGACTGGGCTGGAGCAGAAAATAACCTGGCTAACACCGGCACCTGAAGGAGCCTCTGCACCACTCTATCCACATCCAAATCCGATAACCTGGAAGACTTGGAGGACACAGAAGGTGGTCGAGATATCTTACCCATAGAATCCAGGTTTAGACTAGCAGAAGGGCTCCGAATTGGCTCCAAGAGAATCGCAGCCAAAGCTGGCTCCAGTGTCACAGAAACCTCCTGCGGCGCCGATAACAATGGAGCCGAGGAAGCTGACTCAGACACAAGAATTCCTTCTCTAGGCTCCAAAGCCAATGGAGCCAAGGAAAATGGAGCTGTCTTCAATATCTTCTCCGATGGCTCTGAGGAACTAGACGGAGCCGGAGATCTCTTTTTTGGTTTAGATTTAAATTTCCCACTAGGGGAGGCAGACTCCAAAGCTTCTTCAAAGGCAGGTTTGACAAGGCCCCTGAGAATCAATTTATTTTTCCTCTCGTGCAAGAATCTAGAACTAAAGGAGTGACAAACACTACAAGATTCTTGCAAATGAATGGTGCCCAAACAATACACACAGATGGCATGGCCATCTATCAAAGACATCTTATAAGAACATTTGGTGCACTTTTTAAAACCAGAAGGCTTATGCTCCTTCTGATCTTTGCCTGACATGGTAATTCACAATAAACCACACACAAGCTAAGGAAGGCAGGAGGAAGGGACTCTAACTTAAAAGTCCCAACAGAGTTAACAGACACAGGAGAGGGCTAAGGCCCTCTAACTTAAACGGGCCTAGCCCGTCAAATACAAGGATGCCACAAAAAAACTTAAACTAAGCTAGTTGAAGGAAGAGGCTCTAACTTAAACACCCCTACAGACGTAACAGACACAGGAAAGGCTAAGGCCCTCTAAATTAAAACACAAGGAATCCACAAAAACTAAAAAAATTAACTGAACTAGTCGCAAAACATAGGATACACTCAACGTAGCTGTAAGAACAGCTTTTGACAGAAAGTTTAGAAAAATAAGCTAAAAAACAGTTTAAATAAGGTACTTAGCCACAGCCAAGCTCGAGACCACGTCTGTACACTACGAGTGGCAAACAAGATCTGGGGGTTTGGGCGTGGTGCATCTTGGGATACTAGGGCTAGCCCAGCCAATCAGAGACTTTGAGCTAGTAAATAGCGGCCGAGTCGGAGGCGATTCTCGGCTCCGAACCCGTCAGTTAAGAATGTGGTGAGATAGGACCACATTACATCAAAAGATTTACAACATCAGATTGAATGTTTCAAGTATTTAAGCAAAGGCAGAAGGAGGACATTATGAGTTTAGTTTTTTGTATTTTCCATTATTTACTGCCTTCAATATATGGAAACTGATTTAGTTTTGATTTTAGCATTACAGATTGTGCAATATGAAATTTAACTGTTTAGCATTCTCACTTATCAAAAGATGTAAGCTCATAAAGTTAATCCCTTAAATGATGCTGCCAGACAATCCATGCCTTGGTCTTCGTTCACTCCTAATAGTACTTACAAAGAGATTATATTCCTTCCTTAAGAGAGAAGTAAACCATTCTTGTTGGTTTGCAGTGTTGTAATTCTGACAACCATCCCCATTTTTTCCCTTTCATGTGGAAATTGTGTGCACTTGTCCATCCTCCCTAAACTTCTTTAAGACTTTCTTTTTATTTGATAGCTTCTGTGATGCTATGAGTGTTGTCAATACAGTACAAATCCAGTAGCAGTTGAATGTTGTTTCTAAGCTCAGTGCTCATGAGATGTCAGGAACTATGAATGGGTGTGGGAAACTGATAGCCTTTAGTACAAGGTTTTGACTCTATTTTGCACATGCCTATAGGAATTGTAACATTTTGATGTTTATTATCTACATTTCAAGTAAAGTACTGTTTTGGGGTTTTGCTAGTAGTATAGATTTACATATTAAATGGTAGTGTTGTCATACAGTCCATATTCTTACAAGGACTGATAGGAGGGTATTGCTTGCTTCCATTGATTAAGAGTAGTAGTCACTAACTAAAATATTAAGGGATTAGAGATAAAGTTAAATAGTGCAATAACAGTGTTCCTTTGCATATATTAGAAAAAAATCATTAAAACTGGCTTCAGTAATTTTCAGTGGTGCTTAGCCTCGGCTGCAACTTACTGGCTGCAATAATACTCAGCAAAATCATCCCTCTATCCTTGGATCTCAAAAATATAAGTAATAGGTACCAGGTTTGCGGTAGTAAGTTTATGAAAACAACCTATTACATTATAGTAAATAACTTTAATTTGTAAGGAATACACATTGGTTTACCATGATGCTGTGATACAGCAGCTGGTTCATCCACAGTTGCTGTTTTCTTTAAACAGGCACTAAAGTAAATTGAAACAATACTATTTCAAATTGTGGCTGTGCCTCTTATTACAAAGCTTTTTTTTTTCAACAAAATAATATTTTCTAATGTCTTTCAAATGGAACTCGTCAATTTCTCTTGAATCCTTTTCTTACAGACTTATCAAATTCAACTTATCAAATTCTTCTTCACAATTGCACAATCTCCATTCTACTTCTGTACATATCAAATTGCTGTCTCTACCTATTTTGGTCTTTAGAAAGGAATGCAACACTCCAAATGGGAGTTTACAAGTACCACATACAGTGCTAAAACAACCTGATCATCATACATTTATACTTACAGCACATACCTCTGTCTCTCTCTCTTTCTCTCTCTCAGTGTCTGTCTCATAACAAACACACACACACATTAAAAAATGTAAACAAATGCGTTACATTGGCGATAATGCAAAACAACTACAAACTCTTTCATATTCTGCAACAGGGTGGCTCCACCGCCACAATCCCCAGAAATTAAATATACTAATTCCGTGGTAGCACAACCACAGAGAAAGAGATAAGTCCCTAAAAGTATATTAATGTTAAACTGTTGCAGTTTGACTGTAACATCGTATGACAACTTTACATACCGACAAATATTGGCACACGATAAATGCATGTCACAACCAAAACCAAATCACCTATATATCACCCATATATGTACATGTACATATACATTCACATTCATAATAATGGATGGGACATAATTCATAAAACTGGGTTTTGCTGACCCTTATTCCTTGATGTACATGTTTTCAAAAAGAAGTAGCACAAGGGGAACTGTTAAATTTTTTTAAAAAGTGTATATATAGGTGAAGGAAGGAGTAACCGTGTACCTAACACCCCACTGTTTGAGTAACTCTAGTTCAATCATCCTTCTAACAAATTCATTAGCTTTGAGAGTGCAGTACCCTTGATAAAAATACACTATTTATTTGCCTATTTTATAAATAGCATTTTGGAGCCTACATCTCTTTTTCTGTGATATTAGCTCATTTCAAAGAGTTTCATACAACTAGCCTCACAAAAACATGAGATACGAGTTATCCTATGGCAACAAATTACTCCCATATTCATTATAATACTATAAGTGCATTATATTCTAGGCCACATGGGACAGAATAATACTGCTGTAAAAATGTAAGAGCCCTTCTCCCTATATTTATTTATGATCAATCAATGATGTTTTGGAAAAGATAATGTTAATGCAGCACTTTATTATAGTTGAAAATTTTATTTTAACACTGCCCTTTTTAACCTTATATCAATATCCTATCCTGGAAGTTACTGCTTTCCTGAACCAATTTTTAAATGTGTTATTGTTGCTTAAAATGTGTAGCTCAGGTGGAGTTTGATAATATATGTAAAATCAAATTCTGCTCTGGGGAAAAAGTACTAGCATGGATATTTAGAGTCATATTAAAACATAGTACTCTATATGAACTAGTCAGCTTCCCATTTCTCATTATTTATTGTTAAATTATTTAAGCACAGCATTAAAACTAGCCATAAAGGTTTATCAGATAAATAAAAAAATGCGAGCAAACAAGTATGGTTTGTGTTATTTTTTTCCCCTATGTTTCTATACAAACACAGCAGCTGGTATAATGAATGAACTTGCTAGAGCTAATTTGGGAAATAAACTAAAGTCATGTCCTAGATTAAATAATATTGAACAGTGAGTTAAAAATAGCTATAGTCCAACATAACACTAATGTGGGTACTTTAAATGACTGCACTTTCAAATTATGGGCACAGGAATCATGTAAGGATAAAAGTAAAATAAAATCTGGAACACAACAACTAGGAGCATGTAACTGCAGCAATTTTTTAAATTAATTTGAGTGATGTAAGCTATGAACACTATTGATTTACAATGAGAGCACTCCGGTATTAAGTATGTAGTTATGTACATACAAAGCCATTAAAAAAGACTAAAGAACAAAGAAGACAATATAATTAAAAAAAAAATACAACACATAAAAATCAAGTGGGGACAATAGTTTGCAGGAGCAAATATTGAATATACAGTACACTAGTGAAATATTCATTGAGCATATTACTGTATAGGGCAGAACTGTTAATCCTTATGTATAGACTATCAAAGCAAAACTACAAAACATATTTGAAATGAATCTGGTGGTCCACATGGCTTTACAGTTACTTAAAATGAAGAAAATAAATGATAAATATATAATTCAAACATCAATAGCTGTGTTAACATTATAGATACCTGGCTTGTTGTTTTTAGCGTTTATTCATGTTCCATTCTGCCAATACCCTCCCTCCCATCTCCACCCTATTGCACCAAAGTGCCTCTGGTCTCCATCCCATTGCACCAAAATGTCAAGTGCCTCACATTCCATTGAAATTTAACTTGCAATGAGAAAATACTACACAGTTATACATCTTAATTGTGCAGATTTTTGCAGAATGTCCAGATTTTTGCCTCATATTTTTTATCTGTTCCTCATAAAATTTGTGATTTTTCTGGATTTTTATGGCAAATTAGTAAAGACTGAATTCACTAAATAATGATTGTCATTTGAGTTTCAGACTTTATATCCTTCAGAAAATGCATGATAACACAAAACCTTTTATTCTAGCAACTTTCTAAATTTATAATAGCAATATTTAAAATTGCAGTTGTAAATTTGTCTCCATTTTGGGCTTTGTCTTCTCCATTCATTATTTTTGTCTTTGTCCAGATTTTTTTGTGTTAAGAGGTTGGCAGCAATGCCACACACACACACACACACACACGTCATTAGCTAAATAATAATAATAAAAAATAATAATACGAAGTACAATACATATTTTTGTATTATTCCACACTAAGTGTGTGCTCCCATAAGGTATTATTGTATTGAGATGCATTTATAACCACTATCCTATGTGGCACATGCTACACAAATCAAAATGTATTCACCTTTTCAATAATACTCATTTGCTACATTATGAAACCAGAAATATTTGGGTTATTTACCTTAAACCCAGATAATGTATATGGGTGAGATAGTTCTTTTTCTCGTGACAGGTGTGAATCACCCCTTGAAATATAGATTGTAAAATCGGAGTTCCGTTGATATAAATACAAAATACAACTATTGATAGTAAAGCTGCAATGTAAATGTAAACATAATCAAGACATGCAGTTCAACACACACACACACACACACACACACACACACACACACACACACACACACACACATTAAATAATAGTGCAAATATTGGTTCGTTTGTGAAACTATAGCCATAGAAGATACTCAACTATAACGATTTTTAATAAAGTCTAATACATAAGTTATGCGCAGAACACATTCTCCACAAAAGTACCTTTATTATCTTTATGTATTGGAGAACCAGTCGCTTACCCCAGTGATAACAGCAGCGTATCCGAAGACAATAAAGTTACTTAGGAAGAGGACTGCGAAGAACTTCTTCATAATGTACCAAATGTTTTCAGTTTATCTTGGTTATGAGACTGACTAAAGAACTACCTCCGTTTAAGCTTTGTTAAAGTCGCGAGTACCAGAGCTAAGCTCGTGGCTTCTTTCTCCGCCAGGTGCGCTTTGTGCCCTTGAGAATTGTGAGAAACGCTCTAGTATCGTAGACCGTTATAAAGCTCGAGCAACCATTCAGAGATAACGTGATTCACCTCCTACAGAAGTGAAGGATTGCAAAACGCATTAAAAAAGGGGAAGTCATTTATGTTCGTTCCCTTGGATCCTGTTATAATTACTGGCCCATAGTTCATTAACTGAAACGCTTGACATAAGGTTTTGCCACGTTACATAGGAATTCACTAAAGGATCTACTGAAGCCAGGGAAACTGTCTTCACATATAAAGGTTTGCACTGAGGTGACAGGTTACTACTACCAGGTAATTGATATCGGAACGTATTTGTTAGTGAGGTATGGAGTCGTACATTATGCGGGAACTGGTTTTAATCACTCACATACTGGTTACCTAGTCTGACATAGAACTGCGTTTATTATAGTAAGTTGCGGCGTGAATAAAATGTGCCTGAAGTGTTTCAATACGGAGGCGCGAGATTTACAGAAATCACTGAAATATTTTTTAAAAAAGTGACAACGGAATTTTCATTGAAAATTTAAAGTTATATTTCAGGGCGACTTATTCAAAATTTTTTTTCCCCTCAGAAGCAGCTTGTGAAACAACAGACTTCTGGGTTAAAATGTCGGTGTCAAAAGCCCCCATCTTCGAGATACCATTGTCAGAAGCCCTGGTTATTATTTAGAATGATAGGGTTCATTGTGCGGGATAATATTGTTTGTCACCCAACTTTTTACACGGATGACCTCCTCCCCCGACTCAGGCACTTTGTGTGTGTGTGTGTGTGTGTGTGTGTGTGTGTGTGTGTGGTGGCGGCACTATGTATGTGAAAGAGAGACAGAGAGAGGTGGGTGGGTGGGGGGTCTGCAGTATGGTTTAAAATGTTTTCAATAATGCTGTACTAATTTCATTACCTAAATGCTATTAGTTACTATTCCTTTTTAGTTTGCTGTGCATACACCAAAATGAAAATGACATCACAGATTTCCATTCAAATAAGGTGCGTAGAATTCAATCTTTCTTTCACAGCTTTTACCTCAGTTTCAAGATGAGTTTTACATACCATTCTTTAATGTGTCGTAATTGCCAATTCCTAATAATACTTATTCTTTTCAAGTAACAGTTACCACATCTTCCTAGTCTTGTAAGGTAGAATTGTCTGTTTCAGCTATTTTATCTGTTGCATCAAGTACCTTTTATCCTTTAACCTTTCCTTGTATCCCTCTTCTTTCTTTTTTCCATACTGTTCTACTTGCTTCTGAACAGTTTTCCTATTATGACCTCATCAATTACCCTACATATTCAATGCTCCCTTCCTGTTCCATTGCATCCACATTTTTATCTCCCTCCATCCTCTGGAGTCCCTCGTCATCTTCCACTCTCACAACCAGCACTTATCTGACTTAGCCCTCCTGGTCCTGGGTAACAAGGCTAACAAGGCAGCACCTACCTTGTGTCTAGTCTTTCCTATTCTCCATTAATGCTGACTCTTGCTTTATTCTTCACTACTATGTACATCTCATATAAATCAAAGTCCGAAGAACCTGTACTATACAATATATATTTTCTGATCCTTTCACATTAACCATCTGTAACACCAAAACTTTATGAATTTCCCACCTTTCTCTTTGAATAGGTTTTATTAACAGTAACTTCTGTTATGTGTATGCTAATAGTTGCTCTACAGTGTTACTTATATATCAAATAATGTGTAAGGTAAACATTTGCAGAACTAGCTTAAGACTTATCTGTATGCATCTGTATAACTGGTTTGTATAAAATTATCCATTCTCATGAACAGAAGTATAACTGGCTTTTCTCCCTGTGTCATCTAATAAAACAAACTATTAGCTCAGTGAGATTAAATCAATGAAGATGCCAGTAGGCAAAATAAGATTCACATATATTAATTCTCATGAATGAGTGAATGAGCAGAACAAAGGATAACACACACACACACACACACACACACACACACACACACACACACACACACACACACACACAGTAATATAAAAATAACAACTGATTTTTACCCCTTAAGACAAGAAGATCATTGTAACATGAAACTATTAGGGGACTGCAAATAACAAAAGTCAAAATGTGGCATTTAAAAATACTGGGCATCATAAATGCCAACTTTGTGACTGAAGCTTTACAATGACATAGGCAAGCTGCTAATATTTCTGTTTCAGCATTTTATTTTCTTACTATCTCTATGATTTACTAAATGTTTTTTTCACATTTTAGATAAATAAATTTTCAGTTCTTGAGTTTGACGTTGTATGTCGTTTTTGAAGTATCAATACTCTCTGCTGGAATATTTTTATTTCCTTTTCCAGTTTAGTTAAATTGGAACTTTTTTGGATGGAGAGATGAAATCTCAAATTAAGCAGTGTATAAAACTGTCAATATTAGACTTTGAAAGTCTGCTATATTATTAAGTGAAGAATGGTGCAAGGAGAGATGTCCATTTGTTCTTCAACATTATGTCTACTTCAGTTTATTCCTAACATCATATGTTCACAGGTTCATAGGTGTGTACTAGGCTAATGGCCCTGGAGCCTTTACAAGCCTAGCCCATAGGATTACCCTGGCATCTTGCACACAACCTTAGTTCCCAGTGCCTCTGTCGAGTAGAGCCACTGGAGTGATCCCTGGGGTGAATTTTCTATTTCCCATCCACTCATCAAGATTTCTCTTGAAGAGGGCCAGTGAGGTGCTCCGCTTGACATGTATGGGAAGTCTATTCCATAGCATGGGCAGTCTCTGGGTTATGAACCTGTCCCTCCAGCTTGTTCTGTTGATTGTGGTAATGAGGTTGAGGTCTCTGGAGCTTGTAGTGTGGAGGGATTGAGATTTCTTTTGGGATTTTTTTAGATGTAGCAGTTCTAACAGAGCTGGGTTAGACATGGCTTTGTAAGTCAAGCAGAGATCACCTCTAAGTAGGCGATATGAGACAGAGAATAGTTGGAGTTTTCTGAGTCTATCCATATAGGACAGAATTAGCTCCTCCCAAGTGTAATCCAAGAGCATGCTGCTAGCTGCTGACATATGATAGAAAGTACAGATAACCTCTTTGGTTAGGTTGGTTGGTTCATCAGTCATGAAAATTCCTTTTTAGGCACGTATATGAAATAATTTTTCCTAGGCAATCTAAGAAATAGCTCCTAATATACCTAAGATCCCACTGAGGTATTCTCATATGCAGTCTTCTATGAAATAAGAAGAATGCAAAGAAAAATAATAAACTACAGCCTCTTTATTGTCCTGCCATAAAAGCCTGCTGTTGGAAAAAATATTTTTCTATAAGCAGAAGTCAGGGAATTTTTCTATTCAACCCAAATAATAACTAAAGTTATCATATTCAGGTTAAAGAAGTTATCATTCTTCTGAACTCTGCCTGGATCACACCAAATATAGAATTAAATGCGTTTTTAGTATGCATTGATCTAAACATCAGTTAAAATGGTCATTGAATGGATGTCTTCTACACTTTACAATTTTGTGATGTTAAGGATCAAACCCTCCTTGATCTCCCCACACCTCCACAAAAGAAATGGCTCAACAAACACTCCCTCTAAAGACCTGAATCTCCATCAGCAAATAAGTAAGACAAGCCGGAGAGTGAGATTTTATTACTCAGTGTTTACCCCATCCTTTGAATAATCTTATGTTACATATAAAACAAAGTAATTCCTTCTCTTCCTTTATGGCAAAATCTGCTGACTGGATGGGGATCCATGAATTCATCCCCTACCTGACTTGTTTTGACTTGCTGAAGGCAAAGATGCCCAATGAAGTTAGGTACTGGAAAAATGATTACAAGCTACAGACCAACTCTACACCCTGCAAACTATATGAATCTGTGACTATAACACAACAGCTGTACTAGGAGTTTTGGGTGCTTGACTGAGTAAAAGGCTTTTGTCAGACCAATGAAAATTGCTTCAATGAGGTTATCATTATCTACACTTTAAAGGATGTGGTCAGTGTATTTCAGGGTGACCGCCAAGGTGCTATATCACTTCTTAAAGGCATGCTGATGACATCTGAGATAGAAAAAAAGCATTAAAGTGTACAAAAACTGCATAGAGACAGTTATTTTTAGTAATTGTGAAAGAAAGGATGTAGGACAGCAGTAAGAGAAGAAATGAGGATCACCATGCTTAGAGAGGGATCCAACAATGGAAAACTCCCACAGTCCTTGGAAAATACAGAGTCCAACAGATTTGTTATTGATATGCTTGAAAGGCTCAGCTACTGAAGTTTCACAGGTTTTCAAGAATCTGGGGTTTAGGCCATGGGATCTTATTGCACCATAGTTTGGCAGTTGTTTCAGCCATTTATTTACATCCTGAGCAGATACACTTCAAAAATGAAAGGAAGGCATGCTATGACAGTGATAGGCTTTGCGATGAGCCATGTCATCAATAAGACTATACAGTGGCTGAAAGTCTGAACTGTTGGGAAACAGATTTGTGATGCTGGGTGGGAGATAAACACTTTACTGTTAAGCTCAATTTTTTGTTTGGTGGAATAAATTTGATTTGCTCAAAAAGGTTGCTGCTTTCTGGCTATACCAAGGGGGAAAAGAAGATGGCAAATCCAAAAGCTATGATTTACTGCTACACTGATCCCCACTAAAAATACTCAACTGTTGAGTCTTTCAGAAATTCTGCTCCAGTTTCAGGTAAAGCCAAAGTGCATGGTGTACATTCAGGATGTGAAGGCTCTTTTGTACTGCATTCAGCCACTATAAGGAAAATAGGGAAATTAATAATGTAGTTTAAGGACAATTCAAATACCATTTTTAGAAGGAAAAGCACAATTTAGTTAAAAGCAATATGTAAGCTTAATGAAAGACCACCAGTTGTTTCTTAAAGGTAAGGGCCTAAAGTTCCAAGATCTGGTGAGCAAAGATAACGACCATGATGAAAAACAACTTCTAATAGATAGATTTCAAAAGATGCCAAAACTACAAGCTTGAATGGTGTCTGTGTAAGACTCTCAATCGCAGACTTCATGACCCGGGGGAAGAAGTGTTTTTAAAGGGTGGGTGCAGATGTAGTACCCACTTAAAGAAAAGTACAGTTGTATAAGTAAACTTTCCACTGCAACTATGGACTGATTTTTAGTAGTAAATGGGTGAAAGGGAATATAATTTTAAAAATCTAAAACTATAGCGTGGGTTATATAAAAAACAATTGCATAGAAAGAAGTGTCCAAACAATGATATTTATGGTTTGGGAAGATTAGTACTCTTTGACAGAGCAACTCATTGAAACTGTAACTCATCATGAGAGTCTAATGGTTTTCCTTCTGTTTTCATGCATTTCTTGTGTAAATATTACATGTCTGTATTAGCAGATCTATATTTTTCCCTTTTACATGCTCCTACTCAGGCAGGTTAAAAATCTACAGTTTTCTTTATGCTATAACTTTTTAGTGGCACAAAGAACAGTAGCTTGATATATTGCAAATGTATCATCATGTACATGGACATTCTCATGCACAGTGTAGCTTAACCATCTTTAGTGACTTGTGTCATTGCAGAGAGAGATTGATTGAGAATGGAGTTTTCATTATAAAGTAGTATTATTTAAAAAAAATGTTTCTTTGTAAAATAAGACATTTGCATAATAGTAGTGCACCAGTGACAGGGTTGGAAGTAATCCATATACTTGCCCTCTGTATTCACTCTCATGACCAAACAATATCCCACTATGAATAAAATATGAAATAGCATACTGTGGCAGGGTGTAATCCATAATGTTGTTATAGTAACAAATCATATAGCATTGATTACCTTACTTTTCCTATCTGTTTTGACCACACACTTCAATATCAGCTAAGGCAATGCTTTATTGCAACTATTTCTATATACTAGAAGTACATTTGGATTTAATCTGGGTGTAGAGTAAAGTATGACAAAATCTGCCTGCTTATGGAAGGAATGTCTTTTCTTTTTCTTTAATTAGTATCAACAAGCATATATGATGCACTAATACTTTATTTGGCCATGCAAAGAAGAGGGAGAAAGAACAATTAGCTAATTTGCATATATGACATCTACAAAGCTTACAGAGTATGTTCCCCTCTACAAATAATTAGATTGTTGTTGTTGTTGTTGTGTCTTTCGGCTTTGCCTGGTTAGGGGTCGCCACAGCGGAACTCCGGTCCGCTAATGATTGGCAGTAGATTTTTACGTGCCGAGTTGCCGACCCTGACGCACAACCTTCAACGAAGGTACGCCTGTTCACGCATGTCTCCACACACAAGACGCTCTAGCTGAGAATCGAACAGGACAATGTCTTACTGTGAGGCGATAACGCTACCGCAGCACCAGTTCTCTAAAACAGAGAATGAGTAGTCTTCATCAGTTTATTTTCTGGAAACAGGACAAAGCAGGACGACATACAATCTTGCCAATCCTGAAAATTTATCTCACAAACTATATTGTTTTACTAGAAAAATCTATCTTGCTTCATTACACATTCCTCATTGTATGTTTTAGGCCCAATAGTCCGAGTCGCAAAACAGTGAGAAATTAAGCACTAGTGGGGGAAATATAAGCCAAAAATTGCAATATCTGGAATAATTCCTACTTTTCCAAGGTACATTAATCACATAGTTAGTATATATAAGTAGCAGGATTCTATAAGGTGCAGCCTTCTACACTAGGGTGCATTGGGCAAATGCTTTTAATGTGAAAGAGTGAGTTTCACACTTGTACTGTTATAGCTGTACAACTGTATTTCATTTTTTTGAGATTTGGGGCTCACATTGTAGAGTCTTAAAAGTCTATTAGGGTTCCCTTTATCACATATATAGTTTAACTCTTATTACTGAGGTTGGGTAACTAAGAATATAGAAAAAAAGGTGATTTATTTCTCAGATTTTCCATTTGTTCTGAATCTGAATGTTTAGAGAACAATAATGTAACTTGCTCTCTTCATACTTGCAGGTGCATTGGGTTACAGCCCCAAAACATTGCTTAATATGTGTTAAACATCTTCTTCACTTGCATTATTGTGTCTGTGCAATTTTATGATGTTTACTTTTCAGTCCCATTTTTTCAGAATTGATGTTTCCAGCTGTGATACCTGACACCCCCTTTTTGAACCTATCACAAGCATAAGCAGTTCTGGTGAAATGTTTGAGTGTTGTTAGCCCCACTGCTACCTCTGCTTCTGCCATATACTGGTTTGCACTATAAAAATAGAGAGAATAATATCTGCGCAGTAATAATAAGAGAAAACGTTTAGGTGCAGTGGACCAAACTTGTGGTCACTAAAGTGGTCCAGTTAGCTTTCTAGTCCTTTCAGTACCACAACCACATATGGTGATAATGTAGCAAACATCACACATCTCTGTTTTATTGCCATGCTTCTAGACAGGGATCATACTTTTGACTCAGGTAATTTATTTATTTATTTAACGTTTGTTTACTGGGAAAGTCCGACTTGGAATGAAGCCAATTTTCAGTGGAGGCCTGGGGAGAAATGCTCCAGATGCATGTCTTTACAATGTGGGAGGAAACCCACACAAACACAGGGAGGACATACAGATTCCGCACAGAAGGCACCCCAGCTGAGAATTGAACTGGAGAACCTCTTGCTGTGAGGTGACGATGCTACCACTGCACCACTGCGCCATCGCTATAATAATAATATAATAATAGTAATAATACTACTACTAATAATAACACTAGTAATAATAATAATAATAATAGTAATAGTGTAGGGAGCATTTTGTAAAATCAAAAGGGGCTACCAATAAAAGTTTTATTCTGTGTGGACAAATGTTATCTAAAAAGACAGCCACTTTTTAATTTTTTTTAAGGTAAGAAAATGTTTTCATTTAATCTGAGCCAGATGGTTGTCTTACTTTGCATAATAAGTTTAATAGACTTCTCACTTGAGTACCAATGGCTCATTCCCCTAATGCATTTCCTACATCCACCATGTTTTTCCAAGATGCAGTTGTAGAGAACATCTATGCAGTAGCTACTTACTCTTCTCTCAAGTTCTTTAGAAGGTACTATCAGTGAGATTTGATGTCCTGGTCCTGTCTATTGATGAATATATATACCTATATTTTAAATATGTTGGTAGAAAGGTACAGATGAACATATAATTGTATGTACTGTGAGACTAAGTTACCTGCATGAGTGGGATTCATGAAGAGATGTTCCACTCTATAGTGGATACTGATCTGTGTTTGAGAGATCTGCTATGGATCTTATCAGACTGTACTGGCTTTGTATTTCATAAAAAAATATAATATATTCCCTCGTAGAACTGTAGTAGCCTCCACTGTGTGATATGATAGGTAGCATTAATATCCACCAGACTTCTCCAAGATGGTCTACAAAAATACATATCTTCTACAGTAGTAATGACATCACCTTTAATATAAAGACATAGCATCACGAGATTTGGCAAAAAATATATATAAATCTGTATTATTACAAAATAAATGGTTAGATTATAGAAATGAAATTTATGACAGCCACAAATGTCATTTTGTATCATTTCAGTTTCATAGTTCACCCATTTAGCCTATTATTACAAACAAGACATTTCAGTAATATCTGAACAAGCTTCCTAAAGCAACTTGAAAAATGCCGATGATTACTTATCAGAAAATGTATGAAGTTGGAATACTTGAACCATATGAACCAAGAACTGTGACGTTGCAGTGCTAACTTTGCAACACAGTGCTACTCTGTATTTACCATTTAATTCACATTTGTACCCTTGACTGAAGAACTGTACATGCATACATCTTGAATGATAAATTTCCTGCCCTTTGCTTTCTCCTATTCTTTCCAAGTACTATATCCTTTACTTCCTTCTACCTGTCCTATAACATTCTCTCTGATGTTGTAAATCTTTGTTCATTCATAACAGATAGGACCTCAGTTCCATCCTCAGAACCAATAAGGCCATTTCCCAGCTTGTGCAAGCCAAAAACTCTCTGCTAAGAACCTACCCACAATGCCCCTCTCCTAGATACACCAGATCTTGTTTGCCGCGTTCCTAGTCAGACGTGTTAGCCATCTCTCTCAAAGCTAAGTAGTAAATTGTTGATTTTATGACAGTTTTTCTTCTAAATTACTAAATTTTTGGTCATGTTAGCTTTTACTCACTGTCGCCTATAACCTAGGCCTATTTCCTACCATTGTTCTTGGTAATTTAATTTTTTACCCCTTTTTGTTACTGTCCCTCTCTCCTGTCTTTGACAGGACTTCCCTTTTTACTAGTAGTATTCCTTAACATAACATCACTGCTATTTTCTTCCTTATTTTTTTCTATAGGATAGCATTGTTTCCTTACCATGTCAGACAAAACTAAGTTGGGTTTTAAACAGTGTGACAAGTGTGGACGTAAGATGCCTAACTCAGATACACATGTCCTTTGTGTTTACCATTTGGGCGTGGATCATATTAAAGCTGATTGTGACATTTGTGCTAGTTTTAGTAACAGGACACTTGCAGAATGTAAGAATAAACTTATTTTAAAAGGTTTACTCAAGACACCTTTTTCGGAAGCTCTATCTGTGTCGGACGTCTCACCTCCTCCTAAGACCAAAAAATATAAGGAAAAAAGGAGCCACTCAGTTCCTGCATCTCCGTCAGTTACAGAACTGAGTTGGCTCCATGCTTCACCGGCGCCCTTGGCACAGACCTCTTCGGCATCAGGATCTGTGTCCTCTCCCTCAGTGCCGACCATGGTATTCACTCCTATTTCAGTTCCAACCATGGCACCACTGACTTTGGTGCTGCCCTTGGTTCCCACATCAGCTCCGATGACTGTAAATGCCTCGGCTCCATCCCCGTCCATGGTGCCGCCAGTTTCCTTGGCTTCATGGGCTCCGATGACTGTACATATCTCAGCACCATCGCCGTCCATGGTGCCAAACGTTTCCTTGGCTCCATGGGCTCTGATGACTGTACATGCCTTGGCACCATCCCCGTTCATGGTGCCGACAGCTTCTTTGGCTCCATGAGCTCTGATGACTGTACATGCCATGGCACCATCCCCGGCCATGGTGTCAACAGTTTCTTCAGCTCCATTGGCTCCAAAATTTGAATACCTGCCAATGACAGGATAATCTCCAACTTATGACCCTTTCTTGGGGCAGAAGTTTAGCCCCTTTCTAGAAAGACCTGATTCCCCTTCTGCAGCCTCCTTTAGATCCATTAGGAGTTTTTCTGAACTAGACCTAGTGCAGGTTGTGGACCAGCTTCTGGCAGCTAGGGGATTGCCCATTCCAGCTAAATCTTCCATCCCTCCTGGCTCAGAATCTTCTACCTCATCTTCCCCTGCTTATCCTCTTCCAGCATCTGCTTCAGTACATACTGTCTTGGCTCTGACAGCAATGTCTCCCCTGTCGGCACCGACCACCCTTACTGCATCGGTTACGATGGAGCAGATGCTTTCTCAGAGCAGTGCTTGGACTGTCTGTACTTTGGTACTTAATCCAGCACCTATTTTCTTGCTGGCACCATCTATGTCCACAGTTCTGACAACTTCCATTTCTCTCCGAACCCCTCAACTGGAGGTGGGCTCGAGTGCACCTGCTGCACAGGTGATGGGAAGGGTCCTTCACTCAAAGGCTTACAGCCAGCACCTAGGACACCAGTATCAGAAACCTCCCATAGTATGCCCCTCTTCCAACCCGCTGTGTCGGGTCCCTGGGCACAGGAGTCACAAGAACCCCCTGTGAAGGGAACCCTTTCTCCGGAGTCCTCCTCAGAAGATTCCACTGGAGAGCCACCCCGGAAGAAATTGTGCAAGAAGAAGCAGCTTGACTCCCCGGAGGAATCTATCACAGAAGACACTGATTGTGATGAGGGGGATGGGTCCCCACATTCTCCCCCAGATGACGTTTCATTCAGAGACATTCTCAAAATCCTCAAGACAGCGGGGGAGTGGAAGTCCTCTAACCTTTCTTCTGAGGAATCTGTGTTTTTGCAGGCCTTCCGTGCCCAGCCATCTATTTCCTGGGTGACCCCACCAGCAGATGATCTTGTTAAACTAATTGTGCAGCATGCCTGGAAGGTCCCGGACAATGTAGAACCTGTCGTCCGGAGGCCGAACAAAATTTTATCTACACCTGAAGACCAGCCCCACTGGTCCAAGCAGCTGACAGTTGATTCTATGGTCATGGCAGTGGCCACCAAGAGGGAACTGGCAGAAGATAGTCCCACTGTCCATCCTCCAAACAGGGAGTTCCAGACCATGGACAGACTAGGGAAGTGGACCTATACTTTAGCGATCTTTGGCATTTGGTCACTGAATTATCTGGCACACTTTACTCACCTCCAAAGAGATCTAATTTCAGAAATGTCTTCCTCTTCGGTGGGGGTACTGCCTGATGAGGTGCGTGACACTGTCACCTTGCAGCTAGTTACCCTTGAATCCATCTTGAACTCCTTGATGTGTTTGATATCTCACACCACCAAGGGGGCAGCTTGAGCTGCTGCATCTGGTGTTGTCATGAGAATTAATGCTTGGATGCAATTGTGTGACTTCACAGACCCCTTTAAATTTTCCTTCATCAATGCACCTTTCGACAAATCTGCACTTTTTAGACCCAAGGTTCGAGACACACTTGCACATAGTAAGAAAGACAGAAAGACCTTGTCTGCTGTGGGCATATGCTTTTCCAACCCCCAGAGGCCCTACTTCAGGAACCAGAAGGGAAGAAAGACATGGTTCAAGAAATCCCAAGGATCCTTTCATGACACTCGCGGTGAACAATTCCCCAGGGGCAGAGGGGGCAACTCATATGGAAGAAGCCCCTTTCAGGGTAGAGAAACAAAGAAAATTGTGTTTCAGTTCAACAAAAACTCTGTGACACTCCTTCAGAAACACATCCACACCACCACGAAAGCACAACAGAACAGTACCTCTACACGACAGCACAAAACCAGCTTGACTGCTGAAACTGTAGAACCAAAGGTGAAATTTAATGTACATGAAATGTTACATAAAATGTTAAGCGCGTTCACTCACAAACATTGTGAGCTTCATCAGAACAACCAATCATTCGTACACACTGTTTAAATACATAAAAAGGTGCCAAACTAATTGATGACAATCCATTATTCTTAAAAAGACATGATACCATATATAATAAATGTAAAAATATCTAGTAAATAAAAAAATGAAAAAATATGTAGTAAATATACATCTAGTAAATGAAAAAAATAATAAACATAAGATCCGCACGTAAATATAATATTCCTAATATACTTAATAAATAATACAAAAATACAGAGTATTATTTAAATATTTATCTTCTTCTATCCAACAGTAGTTTAATAGATATAAAATCATTTAATCCAGGGGGTATGTTAGCATCAGTAAATAACTGCCACCATATTTCCTTACAAGCCAAAACATTTTTAATATCAACCCCCCCTAAGGTCAGGAATAATATTTTCCAAAATACCGAAAGTAAATTTGTGTTCATTTCCATGTTTTTCCACATGCTTAAATAAAGCATTTTTGTTGTCCTTTGTCCTGATACTATATAGGTGGGCATATATCCTCTTCTTAAAACACCGCTCAGTCTTACCTATATAGTATCCTGGACAAACCATGCATTTGGCCAAATATATAACATATCTGGTTGCATAATTTCCTTTAACAAATCTAATCTTAGTTCTATTACTATTATCCAAAATTAAACCTTCACTTTCATTTATAGTATGACATTGGTTGCATTGTCCACATTTTATGGTATGCTTATTCCTATTCTCTAGTCCCCTATTCCTATCACCTTGCTCTAAATAACCTTTGATGTTTTTCCCTATTTTATATACAAAAGATGGTTTCAAACCTAATACTTCTTTAATTTCATCATCCACTAAAAAAATATTCCACATACTGGAAATAATCTCTTTAACATTCTTCATGTATGGTCCATACTCTATTACACACGCTCTATTAAAACCATTTGAAATGGATTCTTTCTTGATGTTAGAATTTATCGCTTTTGCACTAGCTCCTAACAACGGTATATATTTTACACCCCTTGCCCTTAACACATATTTCCTCACATCATCCATCATCTCTGCCTGATAATTCCTGTCTAAAAATAAACTAGTAATAAAATTTTGTTCATCAATAACATCTTCATAATCCGATGTCATACGAATAGCTCTCACACATTGCCCCTTAAAAATGTTGTATTTCATTTTTCTCGGATGATTGCTAGAATATTCTAAATAAGAATTAGTATAAGTATTTTTCCTGTAAATTTTCAATTTAAACTCATTAGACCCTTCAAATACATAGGTGTCCAAATATGGAACCCCAGAAGTGGAAGTTGTAACTGTAAACTTCAGATACTCACTACTAGTGTTAAGATATTCCAAAAACTGGTTAAGGCGTTCTCCATCACCTTCCCATAGAATGTAAATGTCATCCAGAAATCTGGAATAATAACTCATGTCTTTGTAGAATTCACTATTAAAAATAGTCGAGTTCTCCCAATCAAGCATAACCAAGTTGGCATATATGGGGGCACAAGCGGCCCCCATAGCTACCCCCTTGGTTTGCTTGAAGAGTTCCCCTTCAAAGTAGATGTAATTATGTTCTAACACAATAGACATAAGCTCTAACAATAAACAGGTGCTATCCCAATCTAGATTTCCATACTTATAAATACTGTTTTGGAAGGCTTCCATCCCTTCTTTTTTGGGAATACTAGAGAATAAATCGACCACATCAATTGAAATATATATCAAATTAGATTTCCAACTGTTAACTGGAAAATTTTCCAGAAACTGCCGGGAATCCTTAACCATATGTTCCACTTTGTCGTAAATGTGTTTCAGTTTATTGTCTATGACAGCACCCAAAGGAAAGGTTTTAGACCTGCTACCAGATATAATTGGTCTAAAGGGTGGAATTAACTCACACTTGTGAGTCTTAGGTATCCCTATTAAAGTGGCCAGTTGAGGAAATTCCACTTTCATGAATTTATACAAGTCCTCTGATATTCTCCTATCAAGCAAAAACTCCTCTATGTACAAGTCAATTCTTCTGTATGCGATATTAATTTCATTTAATGACACTATCTCATAGTTTCCAGAAGTATGCAAAATATCATACATTCTCGTGTTATACTCCGACCTGTCAAATATCACGATACCACCACCCTTATCGGGTTTCATTACCCTAATGTCTTTGTTATTACTTAATTCCTTGAGTGTATGCCATTCTAAACTGTTTAAGCTGGTATTAACTTTCCTATTTTTTTCTATTCTGCAACTGGTAAATTTCCCTTGAGACTACATTGTCAAACAGTTGAACAGTAGGATGCATGATGGGGACAAAGTTACTTTTTTTCTTTAATGTATTCACTTTCCCTCCAATTTCCGCACCATTTCTGAAAAGCAGACTTAGATTGAGTCTCCTAATGAATAAGTCAATTCTTCTGTATGCGATGTTAATTTCATTTAATGACACTATCTCATAGTTTCCAGAAGTATGCAAAATATCATACATTCTCGTGTTATACTCCGACCTGTCAAATATCACGATACCACCACCCTTATCGGGTTTCATTACCCTAATGTCTTTGTTATTACTTAATTCCTTGAGTGTATGCCATTCTAAACTGTTTAAGTTGGTATTAACTTTCCTATTTTTTCTATTCTGCAACTGGTAAATTTCCCTTGAGACTACATTGTCAAACAGTTGAACAGTAGGATGCATGATGGGGACAAAGTTACTTTTTTTCTTTAATTTATTCACTTTCCCTCCAATTTCCGCACCATTTCTGAAAAGCAGACTTAGACTGAGTCTCCTAATAAATAGTTTGAACTCTTGAAGACAGTCGACTAATTTAAAACATCCTGTAGGTATATACTTCATACCTTTTGATAGTATATCAAAATGTACCTTATTAATGGGAAGATGTGTATAATTATATATCTTGAAATTTTTATACTTGAATATTGGGCCATCAACCTCAATTCCACTTTCATTTCCTTCTTCCTCAACTACCTTAGATGCACTACTAGTATTTAATATTTGTACCCCTTCTTTCTCCAATTTCTCCCCTTTGTCCATTCTGTATATTCTCCTCCTTCCATGTCCCTGTGAAAATTTGAATTTGAAGGATGCAATTCACCATTATATAATGACTGCCTTTCATATCTATGTGTTTTGTCATCAAATTCTCTACCTGTACTACTGGAAGGATGTACAGATAACCTGAATTGTTTGGTCTCACCCCATGTGTAAGACACACCCTTACTGTACTGTTCTATATCTCTTTGAATTTTCTTACATTTCTTCTCGTATATTTTGTTAGTCTTCTGTTCCGCTAATTCAAACTGTTTGATATGCAATCTTTCCCATTGAGGAAACATTAAATCCTTAATAATAATTTCATTTAACTGTTCAACTTCGTTCATCAGTTTACACAGTTTCTCATCATTACATTTTATCAGTAAATACATATATAGGTACGAGACACACTTGCACATAGTAAGAAAGACAGAAAGACCTTGTCTGCTGTGGGCATATGCTTTTCCAACCCCCAGAGGCCCTACTTCAGGAACCAGAAGGGAAGAAAGACATGGTTCAAGAAATCCCAAGGATCCTTTCATGACACTCGTGGTGAACAATTCCCCAGGGGCAGAGGGGGCAACTCATATGGAAGAAGCCCCTTTCAGGGTAGAGGGGGTCCACGTAACCAGGGACCCAGAGATTCTTTCTCCAGCAGACCCTACCAGTGCTCCTGAGCAGCAGCCCAATTGCTTTCCTCTGGAAGTAGTCGGTGGTCGTTTTTCTCTGCATCTACCAGCCTGGTATCTTATCACTACCGATGTTTGGGTGCAGAGAGTAATATCCAGAGGCTACCAGATACCTTTCAACTTAACTCCCAGACCCATCAAACAAATCCCCGATGTACCACCCAATCAAAGGGAATTAGCAGCCTTAGAAATAGAAAAACTGCTAAGAAAAAGAGTCATCCAACCAGTCCCACCAGAACAGACAGGATCCGGGTTTTACTCGAGGTTCTTTTTAGTGCCAAAAAAGACAGGGGACTGGAGACCAATCCTGGATCTCAGCCTACTGAACAAATTTATCAAATCTCAAAAATTCTGGATGGTCACAGTACAGTCTATTCTTCTCTTCCTAGGGAGGGACAATTGGATGTGCTCTATAGACCTACAGGATGCGTACTACCACATCAAGATGGATCACCGCTCCCGGAGGTTTCTCCGCTTCCAGCTGGGAGCCAATCACTACCAGTTCAGGGCACTGCCATTCGTTCTCTCGACAGACCCCTGAGTGTTCCCCAAATGTATGGCAGTTGTGGTAGCCCATCCTTGACTACAAGGATTCCAGGAGTATCTCTGTCTAGATGACTGGCTCCTTACCGCTCCAACCAGGAATCTCCTAGTCTGCAGCCTCTCTTACACTCAAGGTCTCGCTCTCCGCTTGGGGATTACAATCAACAAAGACAAATCTCAGATGTCCCCAACGAAGACACTGGAATTTATTGGAGTGGTCTTCGACACAACATCCTGTCAAGCTTCTCTCCCCCCTCACAGGCTTTTGAAAATAAGACACCAAATTCAAGACCTTCTTCCTCACACATTTGTGCCAGCACGTCTTGTACTGCAACTCTTGGGCTCCATGACAGCTGCCATTACTTTAGTACCACTGGCGAGACTGCACATGAGACTCCTGCAGTGGCTGCTTTCTGCACAATGGTCATTGTTAACCCACTCACTCAACCACATGATACGCCTTAAAAACCATTGCAAGGAAGAAATGCTGTGGTGGATGGAACCACAAAAGAATCTTTGGTGTTGACCATTCTGTTTTCCCCAACCCATGGCTATGGTGACCACAGATGCTTCACTGTTGGGGGGGGGGGGGGCTTTTTCAGGGAAAGACTGTTCGAAGCACCTGAACCCCCATTGAGGCCAACTTGCACATAAATGTCCTGGAACTGAGGGCAGTTCTCTTAGCATTGCAAGCGTTCCATGCATCTCTACCCTCTGGGACCATTGCAATTCAGTCAGACAACATGTCAGTCGTCTGGTATAACAACAAGCAAGGTGGAACCAGATCTTACCCCTGGTGTCGGGAAGCGATGAGGATTTGGCACTGGGTGATAGGTTCCAATCGCTTTCTTATAGCACTGCACATTCCCAGGAGTTTCAACCTTATTGCGGACAATCTGAGCAGGAACATCCTGATGCCTCATGAGTGGTCCCTCAACTCTGTAATAGCAGCTCGGATCTTCTAACTTTGGGGCAAGCCTTGCTGCAACCCGTTTGCTTCCCCCCTGAACTACAAATGCAGGAGCTATTTTGCCTTGATTCCCCCCTCAGGGATGCCCTAACACATGATTGGCCCCCGGGTCTTCTGTATGCCTTTCCCCCATTTCCCCTCATTTCAAAATTTCTCCAGAAAGATCAGAGGTTGAAAAGCAAAGTGATCCTCATTGCTCCCTACTGGCCACGTCAAGTCTGGTTCCCATTTCTATGGCCTCATCTGTTTCACAGCCCGTGGATCCTGGATCATTCCCAGGACCTGTTATCCCATCCTCAGGGATTAATTCATCCGAACCTGCACAGTCTCAAGCTCACAGCCTGGTTCCTCCACTTCCAATGATTGCCAGGCTGTCTGACATCCCATCTCCTGTTCGTGAAATTCTCCTGGCCTCACACAAACCTTCCACTTGAAAGGTTTATTTTAGTAAATGGACTAGGTTCTCTATTTGGGCCAAAGACCAGCACTTAGACCCTTTCAGTATGTCTATTTAAAAGATTCTACAATACCTGACTACTCTTCTACATGCAGGAGCCTCAGCTTCAACAATCACTGTACATTTAGCAGCTATTGCCAATTTTCATAATGGTCTTGATAATTCTTCAGTTATGTCACATCGCCTATGCAAGCCTTTTTTGAAGGGAGTATTACATGTTAAACCTCCGGTCAAGCCTCCCTTAGAACCCTGGGACTTGACTTTGGTGCTTCAATCTCTTACAGGCTCTCCCTTCGAGCCCTTTGATTCATGTGATTTGAACTTTTGTCTTTGAAAACCATATTTCTAGTAACACTCACTTCAGTGAGAAGAGTATCTGAGCTGCAGGCCTTGAGTGTCAAGAGTCCTTACTTGATCTTCCACATGGATAAGGTGGCCCTTTGTACTGACCCTTCTTTCTTGCCCAAGGTCATTTCTGACTTTTCCATTAACCAATCTATTGACCTGCTGGTTTTCTTCCCAAGGCATTCTAATAGAGGGGAGTACCTTTTGCACACCCTTGATGTGCACTGGCAGCTTTGTTGTTATTTGGACAGGACTAAATCTTTCAGAAAAACAGACCAATTGTTTGTGGCCTTTGCAGGATCCAGATCGGGTAAACCTGTTTCCAAAGTGACTTTATCCTCTTGGCTTAGAAATGTCATTACCTTTCTCTACCAACAGAATAAGCTACCCTTACCTTCAAGAATAAAGACTCATTTTACCAGATCTATGGCTACTTCTGCAGCTTTTCATTCCAGAGCCTCTATGCATGATATATGCGCAGCAGCCAAGTGGGCAAGACCTCATACCTTCATATCTCATTACAAATTGGATTTGGTTTCCAGGGGACGAGCATCTTTTGGTTCGATGGTGCTCAGGAATATCCTTCCTTAGGGCCACCCAGGACTCAAGTAGCTGGGGACTCTGTCCTATCTGTTATGAATGAACAAAGATTTACAACATCAGATAAAGAAGTTATGTCTTACCATAACGTTCTATCTGTATTGTAGATCTTTGTTCATTCATTACTTCCCACACTCCTTCCCCCAGCCTGGATTCCTGGTGGACTTTAGGAACTCCTGGTTAGGGTATTTGCTCAGACAGAGCCTCCTACTATTGTTCCTATTACTACATTTTTTATCTAGGGTGGGCAAACTCGATCTGGAGTATCTAGGAGAGGGGCATTGTGGGTAGGTTCTTAGTTGAGAGTTTTGTCTTGCGCAAGCTGGGAAACGGCCATATCGGTTCTGAGGATGGAACCGAGGTCCTATCTGTTATGAATGAACAAAGATCTACAACACAGATGGAATGTTATGGAAAGACATAACTTCTTTTTCTCATCTCTTAATGCTAATCCTTCATTTCTTCCTGTTCTCTCCTTCCACCAAGTTCACCTTAAATAAGTTTCATATGTTTTTAAACCCTACTGCTATTAATTAATGATATTCTGGTTAAATTTTGTGTATTTTTTGATTACTTGCATACCTCTATTTATTATGTTCTTTATGTAATGTTGGAATTTTTCTGGAGCATTTGTCCTGGGCCTCATATGAAAAGGGGTAGCTTTCTGTGCAGTCAGACTATCCTATTAAACAAATGCAATAAATAAATAAATAAATACATAAATAATAAATAAATAAATAAAGATCTCACTACTGGATTTCCATAATTTTGGATGGTTATGACTATATCTCAGAGAAGGTAATGGCTAATTTAGCACTGCTAATGTAACTAACCTTTGAATGGCTACTAGGGTAAACCTTGAGATGTTGCATAAATAACTTAGCAAAATAAGTAAGGTTCCTTTTATGATGACTGCTTTGCTGGCTATTGTTTTTTATAGCTTGCCAACATTATAAAATACAAGAAAGTAACCCAATAAAAAGAAAAGAAGCAAATAGTTAATTTGTTATACAACATTTTTATTCTGCATATTTAGTTGGAAGCAACATTAGGAAACTGGCACTCACACAGTCTGTTGTACATTGTCACTCTGTTATACCTACATAGACAGGAAAGCACAATAAGGCCAGCAGATTGTATGGGGGGGGGGTTCATAAAGGCCCCAAACCATAATAAATCACTATGCCTAGTTTTTATATTTATTTATTTATTTATTTATTTGTTTCAGTTTGATGACTGGGGAAGTCCAATGGGCATAAAAAGAGCCCGTTTTCAGTGGAGGCCATGGGGGGAAAAGCTCCAGTAACAATGACAAACATATTAGCATATACATATACAAAGCAAAGAAGTCATACAGCTTTATGCAGCATTCTACAGTAAAAAAAAATTACATTCTACAATAATAAAAATCTAGCAACTGTACAGTCTAAGAGTCATTAAAAGTGAATTACAACTGAAATTTTACATTCCACAATATTAGTAGTAAAATCTAGCAACAGAACTGTCTAAGGCTCATTAACAGTGAATTACAATTGAGGACGAGAAATTGTTGGAAATAAACTATTAATAACATTTGGAGGTTAGGAGGAGTAGGAGGACAAATGATGTGAGTGCAGAGATGATGCACAGAGTTAGAAGGTGGGTTTTGATATAGGAGGGTCCTATGTGGGGAAAGAGCAAGGGCATTCCCACTTTGAAGATAGGTGGGAATGGAGGTGGGATTGGTATTTCTAAGAGAAGGGAGGAGGAGAGTTCCATAGTTTAGCTAAGGACCAGGATAGCAGAGAGTGTCCAGGTGCCGTAAAGTTTTGTAGATTTTGAGCAGATTCTGATTTTTCTGACCCAAGCGAGTGATTAGGAATATAGGGGGTTAAGGAGGTGAAGAGAGAGGGACAGGAGGATGGGTTAAATATGAGCTTATGGACAGTGGTGAGTTTAAGGAGGTTCAGATAGTTGGGAAGCTCGAGCCAATGCAGTGAGTGGAGGGAGATGCAGTGTTTGTGTGTGTGTGTGTGTGTGTGTGTGTGTGTGTGTGTGTGTGTGTGTGTGTGTGTGTGTGTGTGTGTGTGTGTGTGTGTGTGTGTGTGTGTGTGTGTGTGTGTGTGTGTGTGTGTGTGTGTGTGTGTGTATATGTATGCACATCTGCTTGTGGGTGGAGACTGTTGTAATGTATGTAAGTATAATAAGTTGGTCATAATTTCTGTCACTTTCCATTACTGTCAAACATTGTACATCTTTGGTGGCTTGAGTAGGATATATGTGAATCAACTGATTATTTGCATAGTAATAGAGTAGTGCAGTTAGTAGCATTGCGATCACACATTATTAATTTTCTATCTTGAGTTCTTAGCTGCTGCTCCTATCTCAAGATGCACACACACACACACACACACACACACACACACACACACACACACACACACACACACACACACACACACACACACTCCCTCTCTCTCTCTCTCTCTCTCTACATGCTTGCTTATGTTTAAACAATTAAACAATTAAACAATTAGATTTCATTTGAACTAGATGCAAATACAACAAATAGAGCAACTTAAATGAAAATGAAGATTACATCACTAGCAAAAACACCAATCTAAAAACCACACAATAAAGCATAATTTCATTTTTTATGATTAACAGTAAAATACTCCTAAAAAGTAACATCATTCAAATGGGGTACAATTGAAACATTCAGCCTGAGTTGTCATTCAAAACATGTCTTTCTAAGGTAGACTTAAAATTCCCACCCCTACTGTCTGGGGCTACTTGATCTAAAACAAAATATCTAAACTTTTTTAAGATTAGTGGAAATAATATTGAGACAGTACAAGGCATATTGAGTTTGCATGGTCTGTGCTGCATGATGATTGGAAAACACTTTATTTTAATTTTCTTTCTACTTTATAAACATAGTGCTCGGTAAGCTTATATCATTTCCATTTTCAAACCAATCTTTTAAATTAGTTGATTTTTATTAATAAAAAATAGCCATTTTTCCAACTATATGAAACAACTCAATGGTGACCTTTGAAGACAGGCCAATATTTAATAAGAATCTCTTTCATAGCTTGTGTGCCAGCACTATAATGTCATGGCCGAACCCCGGTCCACTTGGGTTATTCTGTTATCAGTAAAGTTGTCAGTTAATTTTAAAATAGGGGCACATGCATCTTATCTTTTATCTCTAACTTCATTAGAAACTTTCAAAATGTCTATTTTTATACCCCATATATTTAAAGAAGTCTTGCAATATTGACAACTCTTTCTCAAAATTCTCATCTTCTGATTTCAACCTAGATAGTCTAACTGCCTGTTGTTTTAATACCTTTTGTTTCATCTAAGCAGAATGTCAATTAATAGCATGCAGGCATGTGTTGATAACAGTGAGCTACATCTTTTGCAAGAGCATTATCTAAAAAATTAATCTGTTTCAGAACTTTTAAACTCAAACATAAAAAAAATCCTTAATAGCTTTAAACAAATACAAAACAAATTCAATTTGAGTAATGAGGCTGACCACAACTAAATACATTGTCAATAAAGAGCCCATAAAAACTAATGTAGGAGACTCCCTTTACCATTCTGCTGGTACGCTGCTAACATACATGGGGACCATTGCTACCCTCCATCATTGCTCCTTTTATTTTATTGGTAGAAATATCCATTACATAAAAATGGTTTAGAGAAACAGTTCTGTCAAGCCACATATCATGTTGATGTTTTGATCGGCAAAGTCACTTTTAACTGACAAATACTCCCTGAAAAATCCATTCCCTAGTCATGAGAAATATGATATACAAAGTTATAATATCTGCAGTAACCAAAATAAGGTCTACAAATTCAACAGGTTGAATTTTTGCTAAAAAGTATCAAGAGTCTTTTAAAATATTGTACTCCTTGCCAAATTTTTTAACAGCTGATTTTAAAATAGCACTGTAGATTTGGTTTGTGAACCTCTTGCAGGGCCTATATTGGAGGATTAAGACATCTTTAGGAATTCTCTGGATGCCAAATAAAATTGTAGTTTTTGGATGTAATACTTTTAAGAAATTAAGTAAACTGGCATCTATCAAATTATTGGCAAATAAACCGAAAAGTATATTATCAGTAATGAAAAAGAAAACCACCACCAGCTGCCAGTAGCCAAGTCCACAAATTAAAATAAAGCAAGTGATAATTCCAGAAAGACTCGTGGACTCAGGTTCGACTTAAAGATCCAGTATACATTCACTTTATTGTAAAACAAATATGTAACTGCTTTCACAGTTAAAACTGCTTCTTCAGATATAATTAAACACTCAATTTAACTGTCATTAAATAGCAAATTCATTTAAAACATAACTAATCACAGGATGTCCACACTTAAAGGTACCATGCAGAACAATATAAAAAACACAGAACATCCGGAAAAAAACATGAAAAATTAAATATATTAAATCCAATAAAACTAATAAAAAAGTATATATATATATATATATATATATATATATATATGCATGCATAAAAAACTTAAATATATACACATAAAAATTTGTTATGTAAAAAAAAGTTCTAGCCTTGAGCATGGGTTTAATCGGGACTTTATCACTGAGACCATGACCAAAGTCACTTTTCAATCTAATAATCCATTTAGCTTCAAGTTGCTCATTTAAATTTCTCACATCCCTTCCTCGAATACTATCACAAACTCTCCCAATAACCATAAACTTGAAACTGTGATAACCCATAGTTGCTTTAATATGTTTGGCTAGGCATTAGACATACTATAATTACTAATATGATATAAATATTCTTTGATTCTATCTTTTAAAGCCCTGTCTGTCTTATCAACATAAAATTTGTGGCATAACAGACAATGTGCTAGATATCACAAGTAGAACCAACTTTAAATGCATACATAGGATAATTTATTGGCACTTTTAATCTTCCCTTCCTTTTAAAAACATCTTCCTCCACATTGGCTTCAGTATTAACTGCAAGAACTTCTGAAAAATAGGGATGTTAAGTTGTCAATCTCGCCTTCATTCTTGCTTGATGGGTTCGGAGCCGATCCCTCGGCTCCGACTCGGCACTTGCTAAGCTCGAGAGTCACTTTTACCAGCTCGAGGCAGCCCCATATCCCATGATGCAAGGCGGTAAGTACCCAGATCTCGTTTGCCGCTTCGCTTATGAGGTCCTCCTTTTACCAGCTCCTGGTAAGTGATTAAAATACTTTGATATTTTAGCCCCTTTTTACTAAAAACCCTTTAAATTTTAGTTTTTAGTCAAACTTTACCCATCCCATCCCCCCCCTGTTAGGGTGTGTGTGTGTGTTTGTCTACTTATACCTTTTTGGTATATTTAATTTAATTTAATTCTTTGACTGGTGTGTGTGTGTGTTGTCTTACACCATGTCAAAAGATAGGGTCTCAGGCTTTAAGAAGTGTGACTCGTGCTGTCAGAAGATGTCTCTGACAGACGGTCACACTTCTTGCCTGTATTGCCTGGGGCCTCTTCACCTGCAGGACTCCTGTGCTATATGTCATTCCTTCAGCCAGAGAGTCCTGCAGGAAAGAAGAAACAAACTGATACTTAGGGGCCTTCTTAAGCCGGAGGGCTCTCCGGCTAAGTCGGCTCCATCCAAATCTGCCAAATCTTCCAAGGCCCAGGCTTCTGTGTCAAAGCCTGCGGCCTCGGCTCCGACTCGTTCTGAGTCGAGATCGCTCGGCTGGAGCCGATTCTGGCTTAACTAAGCCTTCGGCACCGATGGCTATCGGTGCCGATTCTGCATCGACCACTTCGGTGTCGGCTCCGATCGGTTCCGACCACCATGTGGCACAGGCATCGGTGTCGGCTCCGATCGGCTCCGACACCGTTACTTTGTGGCTGTATCGGCTCCGGCTGGAGCCGATGCATCGAGGCTACCTGTCGGCTCCGATAAGTTGTCGGCTCCGACAGGGTCTATAGTTTCATCGGTTCCGATGGCTCCTTCCAGGAAGAGGTCGAGGTCTCCTTCCTTGGAGCCGATACTTCGCTCGGCTTCACCTCTCCTTCGAACGGAGCCATCGGAGCCGATCTTCAAAGTCATCCAGGCTTTCTGACCATGACTTAGAGAGAGTGGTCAGTAGATTACTTAAGTCACAGGCACTGGCCCAAATGTTACATAGTCCGTCTCAACAGACGACTATTGGTCCACACCCATTACAGTTCCTCCTTCAACTCTACCCCAGAGCTTGGAGTTGGAGTCTTCGAATGGTTACTGCTACGGCTGGAGGACAGATACCCCTTCTGTTCCTTCAGCCTCTACTCTTATCTCCTCTTGAGACCTTCCTTAGAGGGATTCGTGGTCGGGCTTCCATGGTCTCCTCCGAGGGGGTGAGTGGCATCGGACCCATGTCCGAACCCGCTCTTCCCCTTGGAGCCTCGGCCTTGGTGAGCTCGGCTCCGACATCTGCCTCGGAGACTTCCCTTCGGTGGTCCCTGGAGTTCCTAGTTCTTCGAACGGGTTCTCTCGGACCTGCCTGGGAGGGGAGCATTCGAGGTGATGAAGAGTGTGCTGGCCACTGGTATCAGTCAGCAGTCTGTTCCCTTAGCTCCTCCCTCTATAGTGCCTGTTGACATCTCTGCCACTTCTCTTGCTACAGGACCCAGAGATCCTCCGCCTCAGGTTTCCCCATTGGGAATTTCCCCCTCTTCCGAGGATTCTCCTGATGTTTTGGGAGATCCTCCTAGGAAGAGGACTTGTAAGAGGAAACATGTAGACTCCCCCAAGTCTATCACTTCAGATACTGACTTTGATGAGTCAGAGGGATCCCTAGATCCCCTCTGAGGATGTCTCCTTCTCAGACATCCTAGAACTCCTTAAACAGAGGGGAAACTGGCCCACCAACAATCCCTCTGAGGATGAGTCAGTATACCTAGAGGCGTTTGGATCTCAGCCCTCCACCTCCTGGGTGTCTCCGCCTTCGACCCCTTATGCAGGTTATTGCCCGAAGGCGTGGGCAGCTCCTGACTCTGTAGAGCCAGTCCCTAGGAGGCCTTCAAAATTTATCACTGCCCGTGTGACAAGCAATTCCTCACTAAGGGTGTCCCCGCTGATGCCATGGTGGTGGCTGCTGCCACCAAGAAGGAACTTGCAGATCCTTCCGTACCCATCCATCCTCCTAATAAGGACTCTAGGACCATGGATAGGTACGGTAAGCGGATGTTTTCCTCAGCGACCTTTGCTATGCGTTCGCTGAATTACCTATGTCACTTCACCAGACTCCAGAGGGATATCCTTAAGGAGCTGGGTGAAGTAGTACAGGATCCTACAGCTGCAGGAGCTCAAGAAAAAATTGCTTTGCAGCTAGGAACCCTTAATTCCATTGCAAACTCCTCCATGCGGCTAATATCATATGCTGCTGATGGAGCAGTAGAGCCGCAGGTACAGGTGTGGCTCTTAGACGCCAAGCCTGGATGCGGCTATGTGACTTTGCAGATCCCTTCAAGGCATCCTTCACTAATTCTCCCTTTGATGGGTCAGCTTTGTTTGGCCCTCAGGTGAAGGAAACTTTGACCAGGTGCGAGCAGGACGGCAAGACTCTTTCTGCTGTAGGAGTCCATTTTTCCACCCCTTCTAGACCTTACCCCAAAGGACAGAAAGGTGGAAAAATGTGGTTCCGCAAATCCCAAGGAGTCACGCCTGATTCACGTGGTCAGTTTACCCCTAGAGGCAGAGGGGGTAACAACAACAGACGCCGCTCTAGAGGCAGATGGGGTCCAAAAAACCAGGGAAACAGAGAGCCTCTCTCTGACAAGCCCTTTCAGCATCCCTGAGATGTTGCCCGGCTGTCCCTCCTTGGAGGCAGTCGGGGGAAGATTATCACTGTACCCAGAAGCCTGGCATTCCCTCACTCAAGACAGATGGGTACAGTCGATCATATCCAAGGGTTACATAATTCCTTTCGAGGAAAGTCCTTTCCCCTCAAATTCCCTTCCAGATGTACCACCCGGTCTAAGGGAAATTGCAGAGTTAGAAGTCTCAAAACTACTGCAAAAGAGCCATTCAGCCAGTTACAACAGACCATTCAGAGCCCGGAATCTACTCAAGGTTCTTTTGGTCCCCAAAAAGACGGGAGACTGGAGACCAATATTGGATCTCAGCAGACTCAACAAGTCTGTGAGGAAGACAAGATTCGAATGGTCACTCTTCAGTCAATTCTGCCCTTCTTACAGAAGGACAACTGGATGTGCTCAATAGATCTTCAGGATGCATACTATCACATCAAAATTCACAGACGCTCCAGGAGATTTCTCTGCTTTCGGCTGGGGTCCAGTCATTTCCAGTTCAGAGCCCTGCCCTTTGGTCTCACTACAGCCCCCAGAGTGTTCACCAAATGCATGGCAGTGGTCACGGCTCACCTGAGACATCAAGGATTCCAGGTGTTTCCGTATCTCGACGACTGGCTCCTGTCAGCCACCACCAGGCATCAGCTTATACAAGCCAGGGATTACACAATAAATCTTTGTTCTCATTTGGGCATCTCGATCAACTTCGAAAAGTCATCCTTATCGCCCTGCCAGTCTATTACCTTCATAGGCGCAAACTTAAACACTGTTCGGATGTCAGCTACCCTTACAGATCAAAGAGTTTCAGACATTCAGAGTCATGTCAGGATCATTCTGGCCAACAAGAAAGTACAGGCCAGAATGGTTCTAAAGGTATTAGGCCTCATGGCTGCGGCCATTACTCTTCTTCCCTGGCTCGATTCTACATGCGCCTTCTTCAGTGGATGCTGTTCACACAGTGGTCATACCAACAACTTCCTATGCGTCACCAGATTCTGGTGACACAGACTTGCAAAGATCATCTTGCTTGGTGGATCACATCTCCTCAGGTTCACCAAGGCAGGTACTTTGTACCCCCATCCCCGATAGCCACTGTCACCACGGATGCCTCCCTGATCGGGTGGGGGGGGTCATTATCAGGGCAGGATGGTTCATGGGACGTGGCAGCCGTTCGAGTACCATCTGCACATAAATGTCCTGGAGATGAGAGCAGTGCTTTTAACGTTGCAAGCCCTCAACAACTTTCTTCCCGTAGGGACAATTGCAGTCCACACAGACAACATGTCTGTAGTTTGGTATATCAACAAACAGGGCGGAACCAAGTCCTACCCCTTGTGTCGAGAAGCGCTCAGACTATGGCAATGGGCGATCTCCTCTCATCGGTTTCTGGTAGCAACGCATATCCCTGGGAAAACCAACATTGTAGCGGACAGATTGAGCAGAGCTATTCTCATGCCTCACGAGTGGTCTCTCAAGCAATCTATAGTGGAAGAGATTTTTCTGGAATGGGGTCGTCCATGTTGCGATCCTTTTGCTACTCCCCAAAACAGCAAATGTCCAGACTTCTTCTGTCTCTTCCCTCTACCAGGCCATCCCCCCAGAGACGCTCTGACCCAGTATTGGCCCCAGGGACTTCTTTATGCCTTCCCTCCATTTCCTCTGATCCCTCAAGTTATCCAGAAAGCTACCGTTTTGAGAGCCAAATTGATTCTCATTGCCCCTTACTGGCCTCGACAAGTTTGGTTCCCGTTCCTCCATCATCACCTTTTGGTGCAGCTGTGGCATCTGGACCCAGTGCCAGATCTTCTGATTCACCAATCGGGTCAGCTGCACTGGTCTATCCCTTCTCTCAACCTCACAGCATGGTTGCTCCACTTCCTTCCTTAGCCAGGCTTCCTTTGATCTCTAACCCAGTTAGAGACATCATAGTAGCTTCGTTAAAATCCTCTACCAGGAGGATTTATACAAGCAAATGGAAACATTTCTCTTATTGGGCTAAGGCCAAGAATATTGATCCTTTCACTGCCCCTGTTCAGGCAGTCCTGGACTTCTTAGCAGAGATTTTTCATGCAGGCTCCTCTTCTTCCACAGTCAGAGTCCAATTGGCTGCTATCTCCAACTTTCATGTCGGGGTAGCAGATCATAATATTATGTCCCATAGGCTCTGCAGGGCCTTCTTGAAAGGAATTTTCCTACTAAAGCCTCCAATCAGGAATCCTCCTCCTCAGTGGGATCTAAATTTAGTGCTGACATCCTTGATTCTTCCCCTTCGAGCCAGCTGTTTCTTGTTCCCTGAAATTTCTTTCTTGGAAAACTTTATTCCTAGTGGCTATTACATCGCCAGGAGGGTGTCTGAACTTCATGCTCTATCGGTTCGACCCCCTATTTGGTTTTTCACAAAGACAGAGTATCTTTGAGAACTAATCCGACCTTTTGCCTAAGGTCGCTTCAAAGACCAATTTGAATCAATCCATTGATCTCCTGTATTTTTCCCAAACTATTCAGACAGAGCTGAACAAAAGCTACATTATCTTGATGTCCACCGTCAACTTAGATATTATTTGGACAGAACAAAAAAATTAGAAAATCTGATCAACTTTTTGTTTCCTATGCGGATAATAAAAAGGCCTTCCTGTTTCTAAAGTGACCTTGTCCAGATGGCTTTCTTCGGTCATCTCTGAAATTTATCTGCTCAGGGGAAAACAGCTGTGCTCAAAACCTAAAGCACATTCAACTAGGAGCTTAGCTACTTCTACAGCCTTTCAAGCTAGACTTCCTTTAGACACTATTTGTGCAGCAGCCACTTGGGCCACTCCTCACACTTTTGTTTCCCATTACAAATTGGACTTGGCCTCCAGGGACAGAGCCAGCTTTGGCTCTACAGTCCTCAAGAGTCTGTTCCATTGAGCCACCCAGGATAGAGGTGCTAGGGACGCGGTCCCATCAAGCAAGAATGAAGGCGAGATTGACAACTTAACATTAAGAAGTTATGTACCTACCATAACGTTCCATGTTAGTTGTCTTCTCGCCTTCTTTCTTCGACCCTCCCTCCTTCCCCCTGGCCTGGACAGACCTTGTTATAAGAAATTATTATGCTGAAGACCATTCAGACCTGGTCCTTCTTCCATCCTGTAAGTTTTCTTTCTTCCTTTGGGAAGTGTTTTATGCTTGGTGCTATTGCCCTTTGTCATCAAACGAGATCTGGGTACTTACCACCTTGCATCATGGGATATGGGGCTGCCTCGAGCTGGTAATAGTGACTCTCGAGCTTAGCAAGTGCCGAGTCGGAGCCGAGGGATCGGCTCCGAACCCATCAAGCAAGAAAGAAGGCGAGAGAAGACAACTAACATGGAACGTTATGGTAGGTACATAACTTCTTATTCAGCTGAACTACCCCTCAACTGTGTGACCTCTTCAATAGCATGACATACTTAATATTCATTATATCCCCTAGCAGTAAAGGACCTAACTAAATCATTAGTTTGTCTAAAAAAATCTCCATCGCCCACATTAAGTCTAGGAGTTCTAAAAACTTGATTTTTAATTACATTCTTAAAAATATGTGGTGGATACATACCATCTTGAAATAAAAGATGGTTGCAATGACAGGTTTTCCTATATAGCTTCATCAAAACTTACCATCATTGTCTATCATAACTCTAACATCTAAGAAATCAATGCTCTTATTTGAGAATGTTGAAGAAAATTGAAGATATGAAGTGCTTAAGTTGATATAGTCATCAAAAGCATGTAGCTTTTCTAATGAGTTACCCCATATTAAAATGATGTCATCCAAAATCTTCAATAGAAAGCTATGGACTCACTGAAAGGTCCACATATAACATGCTCACATTCCCAAACAGCCATGACAACATTGGCATAGCTATTGGCACAAGAAGTGCCCATAGTACACTATTCTTCTGCCAATAAAAACATCACTGAAAACAAAAACATTATTTTCCAAAACACACCTCAAAAAAGTGCAATACATATCAATTCTGTCAGCAGTAAAATCCGTATGCTCCATTAAGTAATGTTTGACACTGCTAATAACAGCATTATTAGGAATTACTGTAAATAATGACTTTATGTTAAAAGTAACCAAAATAATTCTAGTGTTGGACACATGTCCTTGAGTGTTAGAAAACAAATCCATTAAAAAATATCGAGAATCCGTCAAAATATAACCATTTAAATTCAAAAGAGGTCTTAAAAATTTTTCAATATAGATGGAAAGAGGCTCAGTCCACCAATTTTGCCCTGACACTATTGGGCAAAAAGGAGGATGAACAGGGTTATGCAATTTGGGAAGACCTTGAATAACTGGTATCAATGGTTTATCAACCATCAGATATTCAAACAGAGGCCTATCAATAACGTTTTGCGTTAATAGGCTCTTCAAAGTATGTTGAACAGGGTCTATATTACATGTTCGAATGTCTAAACTTCAACACCTAAGCGTCAAAACCTTAAAAATCGCAAACGGACATTCTTTCCTCAGGAAAGAATTCACTAGGCTGTCGCGAAATAAAATAAACGTCTGAACCCAAACATACTGGGGGCCTCACCCACCACACCCTACAATGTGGGGGGCTGTGCCCTGCCCCCCCACCCCCAACTAAATATACCAGCTCTGAGATCGCTGTACATTGGGGAAAGGGCAAATACCCGATAATGGCTAAGTGAATTCTTTCCCCAAGGAAGGAATTTGTGTATGTGGCCATTCGCGATTTTAAAGTTTCGATGCTTAGGTGTCGATAATTAGGCATTCAACAACCTAAGATGTTGAACATCTAATAGGAACCCCATTGAACAGTACCTATCATATAATCAACACAATTTCTAGTTATCTTAACATAAAAACTAGCTTCAGCCAACATTATTTTCATTTCTGTAGCACTCCAGTCTTTATCTAATACCACAATAGGTCTACCCTTGTCGGACGGTCTTATAACAATATCTGTATTATTCTGTAGTTTTCGTAAAGAAATAAATTCATCCTGAGTTAAATTACAATGCTTATGAGATTTCTGTTTGACAGCATCCATCTTATAAACCTCATCTACACATAACTTCTTAAAAGTTGCTACTAACGGATTCAAGGCAGGAACATATATACTGAGCTTTTTAAACCAAGTAAGATTACTGTTAGCATCAGCACTATTCTTATAATTAAGTCTCAGCATCAAGTTTCTAGTAAAAGTCATTAAGCTAAGAATTACCTCAGCAAAATCTGCATTCTGGGTTGGAATAAAAGGCACTCCTTTTGATAGAAGTTTACAGTCCATAGAGGTTAAAGTATAAGATGATAAATTGCAAACTAGGATGCCTTGTGGCTTTTCACGACCTTCTTTATACTTGGTGTCCCTACAAGATCTCATTACGGTTTCCACTTCACTCTGGAGCAGCTCCTTTAACATTGTCTCTCCAAAGGTGTTCCTTTACTCCTGATGGGTTTTAGAAATTTCAGTTTTGGCTGGATAAATGAAACAAGCCCTTTGCTGAATTTTCTGCTGTCATTAGATATATCAGACTTATGCACTTGCACTTCCACGATGATTGTCTTCCTCCTAGCACCTAGCTCCCTAGAACATAATGCCCCCGATGGCTCACTGATCGACTTACTAGGAGGCATAGTCATAGGAGCTGTGGTGCTATTGGTTAAATCAGCTGCTGTTCTCTCAAGCGAAGAAGGCTCATCTCCATCCACTACTCGATTGGTGGAAAAAAGCATTCTTGGCCACGTAAACACATTGCCATTCCAAAAATGAAAATGGTCCTGTATTAACTTCTTTAATTTAGTTCTAATAAGTTTTCTTTCATACACTGACACTGCATCCAGTACATCAGATATTTGTTTTGTCAAGTGAGTCAGCCTGTAATTGTTCATATAATTCTCTTTGCTGTTGTAATATAATGGCAGAAAGCTGTTTTGCTTCTCTCTGTGAGAAGCTTTCAAGAAGATTCATGTACTTGAAACTACAGTCTAAATTCACTTTCTTCCATTCGGTCAATAGTTCCAAGTAATAACTGCCTTGTGTTGGCATTTTTAAAATGTGTAGCCCTCTAGGGACCACACCACATTGAATGCAGGCTTCTAAATGAAGACTTTGTATCTGGTTCCTTTTTAATTTAAACAAATTACTCTCAAGAGCATACAAAATAGTCTTTAGAGATACAATGTCCAAGGTAGCATTATCAGCAATATTTAGTGATGAGAAATCCAAAAAGGGGTAAGCCACACATTTTAAAACTGACGATAATTTATCATACCTGTTCCACCTTTTACACATGATGGAATACAACAGTTTTCCATAATGTTGAACTTTGCAGTAGAGTCAGCTTTTAATGAATTTATAAGAAATAAAAACAAGGTTAAATATAATTTAACTAAACAGGAATGACAGGCCTTGCAAAAGTTAATTAGTAAGGATGAAATAATTTTTAAGTCTGCGGATAAGGGTAATAAGGTTGTTATGTTTCATTATGAACAGTGTGTTAAGATGTGTTATGAGCATCTGGATAACACTGAGGCATATAGTAAATGTAATATGGAGCAATACAAAGAAGCCATTAGAAAATATCAGAAATTGTTAACTAAAGGTTATAGGCTGGGCTACTTTTAAGAGGAAGATGTGACTAAAAATTTAATATAGAGGAGTGTGAAATGGCAAGTTTTTATTGTCTCCCCAAAGTATATAAAATATTAATAATCTCCGGGCAGACCAATAGTATCAGCTTGTGATTATTTTTTAAATAAAATAGGCATCTTTTTGCATAATTTTTTACTAAATGTGGTTAAAATACAGCCATCATATATAAGAGATACATTTGATTTTTTGAACAAAATAGCAAATATACAATGGAAGTGGAATATGTATTGGTTAGTAATTGATATAAAAAGTTTATACACTAGTATACATATATGTCAATGGAATTGAAGCTTTAGAATTTGCATTAGGAAATAGTCCAAAGGCTATGTATATAACTGAATTAGTGGATTTTAGCTTGAAACATATATTTTTTAATTTAATGTTGTATTGTATCATCAAAAACAAGGGACAGTTATGGGGTCACCTTTTGCCCCCATGTATGCTAATATCATGATGGGTTCTATTTGAGTATGAATGTTTATACACAAATGAGTTTGTTAAAAAAAACATGTTATCCAGTATTATAGATACATAGATGACCTTATATTTGTTTGCAAGAGGGGATATGAGAAGATGACACAATTTATTGGGGATTTGCAAAATAATAGGTTTGGTTTACAGTTTGATAAACCAATGTATGGACAACAAGTGATATTCTTAGATGTACATTTAGAGGGGGCATTAAATGATGGCATAAAAACTAGAGTACATAGAAAATTTCAGAATACTACCCACTTCCTTCATGGAACTAGTTTTCACCACCCACATCTTATGAAGTTGCTCCACTATGGTGAACTAACTAGGGTTAAGAGATTGTGTACTGATAAGGATATATTGAAGAAGAATTTAAAAGAATAGTGAAATGGTTTATTGAGAGGAGATATGATAAAAGAGTAGTCAAAAACTCTTTATATAAGATTATGAAGGAAGATGTTATCAAAAGTATGTATAAACCCAGAAGGAGTACAACAAAGAATGAATGTGAACAACATATTATGTTAAATTCTGTTAATTTTTGCTTTTTATGTCTGTACATGGAGCTTTTCTCCCTGAACCTCCATTGAAAAACGACTCATCTCGGCCCAATGGACTTTCCTGGTTAACAAACTGCAAATAAAATAGAATAAATAAATAAATAAATAAATAAATACTACCTATGATCTTTTAAGTGAACAAATAGTAGCAGTTATAAAACAACCATGGAATTACTTTTTTAAATTTAAAGAATTTACAAGAG
The DNA here is from genome assembly GCF_019279795.1 of Protopterus annectens. Taxonomy (NCBI): domain Eukaryota; kingdom Metazoa; phylum Chordata; order Ceratodontiformes; family Protopteridae; genus Protopterus; species Protopterus annectens. The sequence goes on from NC_056740.1 coordinate 12,352,720, forward strand.
TTGTGTAGGTTTCCAGTGTTCTTGTTTCATAGGGGAGGGAGTATAAGGACAGGCTAGTGCATGGTAAATTTGTGGTTCCAAGTAATAAATTATATAGGGTTCCTGCACAAAGGGGTACCTTCCTCTGTGGTAAATGTATAGCATGCAGGTAAATAGTTTCTACATTTGAGAACATCAATGGGCAAATTTTGCTGTGATACAGAATTTGTAATATATGCTTTAAAGTGTACATGTGATGTGTTCCATATAGGGGAATGCAAGAGGACCTTCAAATTGTGTTTACAGGAACATGTTAGATATATAAAAAAATGTAAACTTGAAAGGCCTCTTGCAAAACATTTTTGCAATATCATAATGGTAGACCAGACAGCCTGCAGGGTACAATTTTAGAAAATGTGGGAAAAACAAAATGTATTTATGGAGATTAAGAAAAAAAACTTTTGTACAAAGAAGCAGTTTTTATTTTGAAATATGGTACTTTAGCCCCTGTGGGGATTAATGAGGATGTAGCTGGAAACTTTTAATATAGTTTTAAACTGTTTCATTGTTTAATTAGATAACTGGTGTAATTGAGTAGTTGATTATCTTATATAAAAGGTGGAGCTTTGTATTTGTTTTTCACTCCATTAAAGGCATTGTTGTGCTGAGGCGCTAGAGATTTAATAAATTCTCCTTTTAGTTTTTTTGGACACTGGTTTGGTCGTATTTTATTTATCATGCCCATTCTGTTTGTCAGGAAAGTTTGTTCTTGGCGTATAATCCAACTCCACTATATCATCTCCTCATTCAGCCATATTACTAGTGTAGTCAGTGGAAAAAAGCAGATAAATGATAATGAAAAAGAAAACCACCAACAACTGCCAGTAGCCAAGTCCACAAATTAGAATAAAACAAGTGATCATTCCAAAAAGATGCGTGGACTCAGGTTCGACTAAATGATCCAGTACACATTCACTTTATGAATATCTATCAAAGATTCGTGGATGACATATTTTTAATATGGGGTAACTCATTAGAAGAGCTACATGCTTTTGAGGAATATACCAACTTAAGCACTTCATATCTTCAGTTTTCTTCAACATTCTTGGATAAGAGCAATGAGTTCTTAGATGTTACAGTTAGGATAGACAATAATGGTAAGATTTTGATGAAGCTATATAGGAAACCCTGTCATTGCAACCATCTTTTATTTCAAGATGGTATGCATCCACCACACATTTTTAAGAATGTAATTAAAAATCAAGTTTTTAGAACTTCTAGACTTAATGTGGAAGATGGAGTTTTTTTAGACAAACTAATGATTTAAATAAATCAAAGCTAGTCTGGCAACCACAGCTAAAAACATAAACATGTAATAACTTCCTCCAAAAGTCCATTAAATAAACAGAATAAAAGGAGATAAGCACTTTCACAACAAGAGCTACATCAGATCTACAATCTAAAGGCAACACAGTCTATATAAAGGATACAAAATCACATAAAGAACAAATCAAAAAACAAGATCAATTAACGTTATTTAATTAATGAGGTAGTCTTCATGCCTTCAAGGCTGATTTTAAAGGCAGAACTCCATTTAAACCTGAAGATTTATCTGCCTGTAATGTTACAATCCATTTTGTTTCAGAATTTTCAGTCATGTTCTTCAAATCACCACCTCTGGCATTTAATTCAATCACCTGAAGAGCCATAAAAGTAAAGGAGTGCCCTGTATTCTCAGTAACATGTTTACATAAAGCATTAGATATATTTAATACCCACGGCAGTGGTGCTGCAGTAGCACTGTCACCTCACAGCAAGATGTTGTCCCATTCGATTCTCAGCTAGAGCATCTTCTGTATGGAGGCATGCGTGAATGGGCGTTTCTTTGTTGAAGGTTGTGCGTCAGGGCTGGTAACTCGACATGTAAAAATTCACTACCAAGCATTAGCGGACCGGAGTTCCGCTGTGGCGACCCCTAACCGGGATAAGCCGAAAGACACAACAACAACATTAGATATATTTAATCTAATGTCTCCAATACTCTGTAATATACATTCTTTGAATAACCTATTGGTTGTACCTACATAGAAAGCTATACATGACTTACACATCTCTAAGTATACTAAATTCTTAGTCTTACAGTCCACATAAGACTTGCAATAATAATTAATACCAGATATGGGATGCCAAAATAAATTATTAATATATTTACAGGCTTTGCAATGACGACAGGGAAAAGTATCATACGCGCCTAGAATAGTTATAGTTTCTTTCTTCGGTCCATAACAAAGCTGTCTTTTTAAAGAATAGTTATTTTTAAAGGCAAAACTAGGTTTAATACCCACAATAGATCTAATATTATCATCTGCTAATAGTATAGGCCAATTTCTTTTCATTATATTGCAGACAATGTCTATATCACTACTATAAGTGAGAACCAATCTATTCTTATTGTCATTACATCACTTTTTAACATTCATCTGTTTACCTCTAAGTAAGTATGGTTTCCCAACATCAGGTCTCATCTCTCTCACTAATGATGAAAATTGTTGTGTTTCACTATTCATATAACCTCTGTTCACAAAATCCTTACTAAGTCATTCAGCAGCACTAATAAAATATTCTTGCTCAGTGTGCAATCTAGACATCCTCAGGAAATGGCCTTTTAAACTATTGATGTTATGTGATCCTCTCTCGCCTACATTCTGTACTGATGAGTTCGGAGCCGATCCTCGGCTCCGACTTGGCACGCTATACTATAGAACGAAGTCTCTTATTGGCTGAGCCATCCTACATCCCAGGATGCACCACCACTGCTTCCCCAGATCTCGTTTGCCACTTTACAGCAAAGACGTGGTCTCGGACTTGGCTGAGCTAAGTGCTTTTTTCTTCAAAGAATTTCTGTCAGAAATTTTTGATTCTTATACCCAAAAGCTGTTTTAACAGCTATCGTTGTTGTGTGACTGAGTTTTCTGTGATTTTTCTGGTAAACTTGTCTTTAATTTGAGGGAAAGGATCCCGTTTCAGTTAGAGGGGCCTTGCCCTCGCGCGTGTTGAAGTATTTAGTGTGAGTGTTATTCTAGTGTTGTAGTTTAGTTGTACATGTAATCCCGTTTATGTTAGAGGGGTTTTGTCCTTATTTACTCTTCTTTTTACTCTTCCTTAATAAGTTTTGTGCGAGTTTTTGAAGTTAGTAGTACTGTTTTGTTTAAACATGTCGAAAGAGCATAGACCTTCTGGGTTCAAAAAATGCTCTAAGTGCAGCTACAAGATGTCTATAACAGACGATCATTAGTTGTGTGTGTATTGTTTAGGCCCTAAACATCTTCAGGAGTCATGCAGCGTTTGTCACGCTTTTTCCTCCCGAGTCCTCCAAGAGAGGAAAAATAAATTGATTCTAAAAAGGGCTTATTACACTTTCTTTTGAGGAGGCTTTATCATCTTCCTCTTCTCCATCGAAGAAAAAGAAATCGTCGGCTCCGACCAGCCCGTCGGAACCGGCCACAAAGAAATCTCGGCAGGCTTCTCCATCGGCTCCATGGACTTCGGAGCCGAGGGCGGAACGGTCTGCCTCAATGCCTCTAGCCTCGACTCCTCTGGCTTCAGAGCCGACGGCTAGAGCTTCGAGAGGCGGGTCACATTCATCGGCTCCACTGCCTTCGGAGCTGATGAGAGTTGCCCGCTCAGACTCTTCTCCTTCGGCGCCGAAGTCCACTTCGGCTCCGAGGGAAATTGCTATGGTTGTGGAGTCTCCCTCAGCACCGATATTTATTGAGACGATTCGGAGCCGGTCCCCCAGTCCTTCGGAACCGGTGGAGAAGTCGACTCGAACCCGTTCGATCTCTTCTCGGTCTTCGAGAATGTCGGATTCGGACATAGACAGGGTACTTCAAAGGCTGTTTCAGTCTCCAGTCTTCCAAAAGTTAGTTTTGGCTCCAGCCCAGTCGGCTCCGGAGCTGATTGTCCACCCTGTTGTCTTGGTTCCTCCTCCAACAGCCTCGGCATCGTTGGAGTCGGTGCTGGTGGAGCCGATAGAGGTTTTCGGGTCGGCTCCGACCCTTACTCCAACCCCGCCCTTCGGGTCAGAGTTCGGTACACGGACCTCCTCGGTCGGCCCCGGGGGTGACGCTTCGGGACCGATGTTTTCGGTTCCGAGCCTCCCTCTCGGTGCGTCGGCTGCGGGAGTGCCGTCTACTGTTGTTGCCTCGGGGGTCGGACCTTCCCAGGATTCTGGGGGTCCGGCCTTCAGGGCCATGAGGAGTGCTTTGGCCAGATCTTCTTTGGCTACCTCCACCGTCTCTCCGACACCTTCCCTTGGCATGGAGACTGGTTCCTTTGTTGTCCCCCTGTCTCAAGACAGCGGAGCCCTGGGGCCTGAGGTCACCCCCATTGGGGGTTCTCCCCTTCCTGGAGGTCCTTCCAAAGTGTCTTCGGAGGAACCCCCAAGGAAGAGACAGTGCAAGAGGAAGCACGTCGGCTCCCCTGATGAGTCTCTCACCTCAGACACCGACCTCGATGATGCGGAGGGGTCCCCCAAGTCGTCCTCGGATGATGTCTCCTTTGCGGACATCTTAGAAATCCTGAAGCAATGAGGCGACTGGCAGTCCAAACCCCCTTCTGCTGAGGAGTCGGTATTCCTTAAGGCCTTCGGGGCTCAGCTCTCTGCCTCCTGGGTGTCTCCGCCCTTCGATGAGCTTCTGGATTTGATCTCTCGAAGGGTGTGGGAGCACCCGGATTCTGTGGAACCGGTGCCAGCTCGCCCCAATAAATTTCTTTCAGCCCCCCCCCGAGAAGGATTTTCTCTCCAAAGGTGTTGCTGTAGATGCCCTGGTGGTGGCATCTACTACCCAACAAGATGTGGCAAAGGCATCCACGTCCGTCCATCTTCCTAATAAAGAGTCCAGGAGCATGGATCGGTACGGGAAGCGCCCCCTTACTTCAGCAGCCTTTACTTTAAGGTCTCTGAATTATCTGACGCACTTCACCAGACTTCAGAGGGATCTGGTCAAGGAACTTTCAGATACCCTCTCTGCTAACCTACCTGAGCAGTTGGCCCAGACGGTTAGCTCTCAGCTGGCCACCTTATCATTATCGAACTCGTCCATGAGGCTCATTTCGTATGCAGCCGAGGGGGCGAGTAGAGCGGCGGGAACAGGTGTTGCTCTATGGAGACAAGCCTGGCTCTGCCTGTGTCAGTTTGCGGGAGCCTTCAAGTCTTCCTTTGCCGACGCTCCCTTCGATGGGTCCTCTCTGTTTGGACCCAAGGTAAAGGACACCTTGACCCGCTATGAACAAGAGGGTAAGACCTTGACTGCCGTAGGGGCATGGTTTTCCACTCCCTTCAGGCCTTATCCCAAGGCTAGAAGAGGAGGGAAAATGTGGTTCCGCAAATCTCAAAAGGCTTATTCCTCACAGCACGGTGATCCCCCTTCTAGAGGCAGAGGAGGGGGAAATTTTTCAGGAAGACGCCGTCCCAGAGGCGGTGGAGGCCCCCGCAACACTGGAAACCGCGAGTCCTTTCGTGGCTCTTCAACCTTCCAGCATCCCTGAAGGATTGCCCGACTGTGCAGCTCCGGAGCCAGTCGGGGGTCGTTTTTCAAAGCACCTAAAGGCCTGGGAGAGTATCACTCAGGACCGGTGGGTGCTCTGAATCATCGCCGGAGGTTATGCCATCCCCCTTTCTCAACCCCCCCCCACCATCCAGGAAAATCCCGGACCCACCACCCAGTCAACGGGATCTCGCAGCCATCGAAATCTCAAAGCTGCTTCAAAAAGGAGTCATCCAACCGGTCCCCAAAGGCCAGACCGGATTAGGGACTTACTCAAGATTCTTTTTGGTGCCAAAAGACCGGGACTTGAGGCCCATTTTGGATCTCAGCAAACTAAACCGATCTGTCAAGAAGTCCAAGTTCCGGATGGTCACCTTACAATCCATTCTCCCGCTGCTGGAGAAGGGTGTTTGGATGTGCTCCATAGATCTCAAGGATGCCTATTATCACATCCTGATAGATCAGGCGTCCAGGAGACACTTGCGCTTCAGCCTGGGAGACAGTCATTTCCAGTTCCATGCACTGCCCTTTGGTCTCACCACAGCCCCCAGGGTGTTCACCAAATGTTTGGCAGTGGTGACTGCTCACCTGAGAAGTCTAGGATTCCAGGTGTTTCCATACCTAGATGACTGGCTCCTAACTGCCGCCTCCAGGCGTCTACTCTTACAAAACCTAGCAGCCACTATATCTCTAAGCAACTCCCTAGGAATCACCTTCAATTGGGCAAAGTCTGTGTTGCTGCCATCTCAGCGCATACGGTTTATCGGAGTAGAGATAGACTCAAAGAAAATGCGGGTCTGTCTTCCTACAGAGAGGATAGAAACATTACAGTCTCAAGTTCGAGCCTTGCTTCTCAAATGCTGAGCCCCAGCCAGGATGGTCCTACAACTGTTAGGTTCCATGTCGGCCACCGTTCTCCTAGTCCCCTTGGCAAGATTACATATGAGGATTCTCCAGTGGCTCCTGTCAGTCCAGTGGTCTTATCAGGATCTCCCTCTCAGTCACCTCATTCTGATCACAGAGACGTGCAAACAGGACCTTCGTTGGTGGCTTATTTCCTCCAATCTGGATCAGGGGCGACCCTTCGTTCCTCCACCTCCAGTGGCCACATTGACTACGGACGCCTCCCAGACGGGGTGGGGGGGACATTACCTGGGCAGGTCAGTCCAAGGCAAGTGGCACTCAGAAGAGAGTCTCCTCCATATCAACATACTGGAAATGAGGGCGGTGCTTCTATCTCTGCAAGCACTACACAGTTACCTCCCCCAGGGCATGATTGCTATTCAGTCCGACAACCTGTCAGTAGTCTGGTACCTGAACAAGCAGGGAGGGACCAGATCCTACCCCCTTTGCAGAGAGGCCATGAAGGTATGGGATTGGGCGGTTGCAACCAAACGTTCTCTGGTAGCAACACACATTCCAGGGAGATCCAATGTGATAGCAGACAGACTGAACAGAACTGTTCTCTCCCCTCATGAGTGGTCTCTGAATGACAGAGTGGCAACTCAGATTTTCAGAAGATGGGGAACTCCTTGTTGCAACCTTTTCGCAACCCACCTCAACACGAAATGCCAACAGTTCTTCTCTCTCACCCCAGTTCCGGGGGAGATTTCCAAGGATGCCCTAGTCCAAGCTTGGCCCACCGGCCTGCTATACGCCTTTCCTCCGGTTCCCCTTCTTCCCAAGGTGATCCAGAAGGCGATTCGCTTGGAGAGCAAGATGATTTTAGTTGCCCCATACTGGCCTCGTCAAGTATGGTTTCCCTTTTTTCGGAAAAATGCACTGGACGGTCCATGGTTCTTGGACCAAATTCCGGACCTCTTGACCCATCAGTCGGGGCAGCATCATCAGTCCCTCCATTCGTTGAGGTTAACAGCTTGGCTCCTCCTCTTCCGACCTTAGTCAGGAACCATGCTTTGGATCCGGAAGTCATACATATCTTGTCCTCTGCCCACAAGACTTCTACTAAGAAAATGTATAACAGCAAATGGAAGAGATTTGCTATTTGGGCCCAACTCCGGGGATTAGATCCCATAACTGTCCCGGTATCAGAAGTTCTGAAGTTTTTAGCTTCTCTGTTCAATCAAGGTTCTTCGGTCTCTACCATTAAGGTTCAATTGGCAGCTATCTCCAATTTTCATGAGAGCATAGATCCATCTTTGATGAGCAACAAGTTGTGTAAAGCCTTCATAAAAGGTGCTGGGCTGCTTCGGCCCCCGATATCTCATCCCGCTCCACCGTGGGACCTTAATGTTGTGTTAGGTGCTTTGACTTCTTCCCCCTTCGAACCGGCAGCAACTTGTGACTTGAAATTTCTTTCTTGGAAGACTGCTTTCTTAGTTGCAATTACATCAGCCAGAAGAGTTTCGGAACTTCAAGCCCTATGTGTCAAACCACCATACCTGGTTTTTCACAAGGATAGAGTATCCCTCAGACCGAATCCATCCTTTGTTCCTAAGGTCTGTTCTAGTTTTTGTCTGCAACAGTCATTGGAACTTCCAGTTTTCTTCCCAAAGTACTCAGATAGAGCTGAATACATCTTTCACACCTTAGATGTTCATAGGCAATTGCGCTTCTATTTGGATAGGACGCACCAAACACGGAAAACAGATTAGTTGTTTGTGTCCTTTTCGGACAATAAATTGGGCAAAGCCGTTACGAAAGTCACTATTGCCAAGTGGATCAGAGACTGTATCAGTCATACTTATTTCATTTCTAATAAAGAGCTTACATCTTCTGTGAAAGCTCATTCTACCAGGGCTATGGCTACTTCGGCAGCTTTTCATTCTAAGCTTGCCATTAGTGACATTTGTGCTGCGGCTACGTGGTCTTCTCCAAACACCTTAATTTCTCATTACAAAGTGGACATGGCATCTCGGGGGCGAGCTTCCTTCGGTTCCACAGTTCTCAGGAGTGTTTTCCAGTGAGCCACCCAGGAATCAGGTGCCAGGGACACTGTCCCATCAGTACAGAATGTAGGCGAGATAGGATCACATAACATCTTTTAGTTATGTACTTACCATAACTTTAGATGTTTGGGATCCATCTCGCCTACATTCCTAATAACCCACCCTCCTTCCCCCTGCCTTGGAGATCAGAAGAGACTGGACGGTTCGAGTTCAGCCATTTCATCTTGAAACACCTGGCAATGTTATATCAACAGTTTATGTCTGTGTGCATGTGTGCAGACAAACAAGATCTGGGGAAGCAGTGGTGGTGCATCCTGGGATGTAGGATGGCTCAGCCAATAAGAGACTTCGTTCTATAGTATAGCGTGCCGAGTCGGAGCCGAGGATCGGCTCCGAACCCATCAGTACAGAATGTAGGCGAGATGGATCCCAAACATCTAAAGTTATGGTAAGTACATAACTAAAAGTTATACATATGTGGGGGGGTGCATAATGGAGCAATGCAGTAAATGATTCCTCCAGCACTCTTTTCTAAACAAACATGTATTAACTGAACCATCTTTATCTATAGATATGCCTACATCTAAAAAATCAATAGTAATCACTGAACATTTCATAGTAAATGTAAACCATGTACTGCATCCCTCAATATATTGAATAAACCCATTTAACATTTCAGTCGTACCATACCATAGAATAATAACATCACCTATAAAACATTTATAAAATTTTAGGTGCAATGAAAATTGATGATTACTCAAAACATAAGTAGATTCCCAGTCAGCCATAACCAAATTGGCATATCTGTTCGCACATGGGGTTCCCATCATGACACCCAGCTTCTGCCAATATGTGTCATCAAATAAAAAAACATTATTTTCATGTGCAAAATCTAGTAAAGAACAAATAAGATTAATTTTTTTCATTGTTGTAATTATTATCACTAATTAAAATATTCCTAATAGACTCAATGCCATATGCATTAGGTATGACCGCAAAGAGTGTGTTACCATCAAGAGAAACCAAATACATATTCAGTACTGAGCCACAATTTTCAATAAAGTCCACAAAAGTCCATAGAAAATGTTCATTGTCTTTGAGTACTGCTGAGGCATTTTCCACTATAGGTTTTAATTCATGTTCAATAAATATAGATAAAGGCTCAGTCACCCATCCATTCCCTGAGACAATCAATCTCATCGGAGGTTTAATCATATTTTTATGGATTTTGGGTAGTCCATGTATAATAGGAATTGTTGGTTCATCCACTAACATGAATTGGTACATTTTGTATGTAATTACTCTGGTCATAAATAGATCATATACACCATCATGCGCATACTTGCTCATTGAGTCTACTTCCTTCCTAGTAAGTATTCCATAGGTTTGTTCATCACTATGCATGTCCTTCATACTATTCATGTACATAGAAAAATCTAATCTCGCAATCGCTCCTCCTTTATCTGTGGGGCGAATCTAAATATTCGGATTGGTGTGTAACTGTTCCAAAGTTCTCCTTTCATTAAAAGTTAAATTGTAAAAGCTAGAGAGATGTTTGTCATTTAACTCTTTAAAAATCTTTTTCACAGACCTTTAAAAAGGCTTTCACTAGAAGATGTAGCTGAGGATTATATAAACTAGGTTTACGTAAAGCATAGGATTGCTGAACTGAAATATGCGGATAGGCCAGCTTAACCATAATGTTTCTCGCAAAAAACTTGAGATTAAGTATAGTGTCACTGACCTGTGAACACCTTGCTGGTACAACGGTGAGGCCTTTATTTAAGAGCAGCAACTATTCTCTACTCAGAGTTGTTGTAGATAGGTTCACAACTAAGTCCCCTGGTTCAGTCTCACCGTCAATGTAAGCTCCATGGAGGTCTTTCCTCTCTTCCAATCTCTGCTCATGGACCACCCTGTTTGTGATGAATGAGGAAGCTTCAAATCCCCTGGTGGTCAGGCAAAAAATGAAGGAGGAGCTACCCCTGAATTCATGGGTGTCTTCTTTCTGGTACCTCTTACAACAGCAGAATTCATGTTCTCTGGATGAAATTCAATAGCCATAACACCATTATTTACTGATGTTTGCACAATGTTAGAAGAAAAAGGTGCAGGGGTTTTCTCAGTATGCACAGAGTTAACTCCGGTGACATAAGTGTGTTTGTTAATCCATGGCCAAACTAAAATATGACCATTTTTAAAATCTCGGTAGTCTTTCTGCAACATTTTCTTCTTCTGTTGTTGCAATCTGTCATTGTAAGCTAAGATATTAATAAGTACATCATCTATTTTACAATGGCAGATTTCAGGATTAAATTTCTGCTGAAACTGACTTTGCATTCCTTCTATTTTATCAATTAAATCTTTTTCAGTAGGCAAGAAGAAGTCTATGAGTAATTGCATATAATTAAATCCAAGTTCTAGGTTAAGAGCTTGCCATTTCTTTAAAAGCTCAGAGTATGTTTCCCCATATGTGGGCATGAGGAACACCCATAGACCCCTTAGGATAACTCTATGGAGCAGGCATGCCTGAAGATGTAACCTTTGCCACTGAATTCTTTTTAATTTATATAAGCTCATTTCAAAGTCTTTCAATACATACCAAAAGCCTGCAATCACAAAATATTTATTGAAAATTATAACTGTGAAAATTAAAACACACTGTTAAGCTTCTAAAGTATTTTTAAAGGAAGGAGATTTACCCCTAAACCCCTTAATATGGGTGCATATCCCCCACACCCTGCTGATAGTATATAGTCTGACTGTAAGATTACCATGCATTGGAGTAAGGGGAATTCCCTGAGCCACTGCAGTCTCACTGCTGGTATACATAGCACATTAATTGAACTTTGTGATCAGACTTTTCAGTGTCCTTCAGAAATCTCTCTCATTTCTGTCAATAACCTATAATAACAACTTGCAACTGTATACATTTTCTTACATTTGCTCCCACCCTTTTTTGATGAATTAAATTTTGAGAAGATGTGAACATGTTCTTATTGTTTATGTAATTATTAACAGATCCTTCATTCCTCATGTTTGTATATATTTATGTTATGCATGGTGTATATGCTACTAGTTTTTAAATATAAAGTAGTAAGTATAAATATCTAATATTGGCATTATTCTTTCTCTGCACCTTTCAATTTACAAGTGCCTTTAAACTATTTCCATGTGTTTATGCAGTAGTTGGAAAATTATAAAATAAATTCATATCTTCCTATAAAACATTCTTCATTTCTGTGCAACTCAGCACATCCTTAAAAGCATTCAAGAACAAAACTAAATATGTGCAGCCTTTTTTAAAATTTTTCATTCTGCTTATATGTCAGCATATCCATCTCTTATTAATATTAATGTTAGATTTAAATATTATTTTTACTTCACTATTAGTTTTAGAAAACAGATATGCTACAGTCTGATTGGTGACAAGTGCAGGTAGCTAAAAAAGAGTTTAACTAAACAGAATAATCAGTCCTGACTGTAGTAACTAAACTTATACACAAAGATCATTGTAGTGGTGTAAACTCAAAAAATGAAACCTGCACAAGTATTTTCTGAAAAACCTAAAGTAGTTCTTAAAGATCATTCCATTTGTTCACAAAGCAATCTGTTCTTGAAGAGGCTTCGTTGTAGGAAATTATATGATTAGCACCACTGGAATTAAGGCTACTCACTACATAAAACTTTGTCAAGCTGCCAGCCATTAAACATTTATTTATTTATTTATGTTTTTTATTTATTTATTAGTTTAGTGGACTGGTACTGGACCATTTTCAGCCATGACCTGAACCAGTGATGTAAGGCTTGCATAAAATGAATATAGATAGCAAAGTATTCTACATATACATTTTTATAGGTAGTTAATTCTTTAAACTTTAGACATTGTTCCAGATTAAGAGAGTATGCAGAGACATGTTTAAACTAAATACAGCTTAAAATATTATCCTACAACATTAGGGTCAAATTTAAATATTTAAGAAGCTGATTATACTAGTGTAAGGAAGACCATAAATAAATGTAGGCTACCTAAGGATAAATTATATTATATATCTGTAATTAAAGGTAAACACAAAAGAATACATAATACAGAGTAAAGGCCATTGAATTTGAAGGCACCAGATTATGTTTTGAAACAAAGTTCAAACTGGGGGAGAAGCTATTGCTGTTCATACTTATCTGCATAATGCAGAATTGGGATGGGGGATTCACGGGTTAATATTATCGCTAAAGTTGCTGCAATTCTAGGAATTGGTGGAAGGCCTTTACATTAATCCTTTGCAGAAAGAAGGGTAACATCGATTACTTTGAAATGTACTTGGGAGCAGATTCCAAATGTGAAGAACAGTTTTGGGAAATGCTCTTTTTTAAATTAAACAAAAGCCCAAATGATAGCCTTGTAAGAATAAGCACTATATGCAAGGAATTCATTAATAAGAAAGGGAATGACTTGATTGCTAAAAACTTTGTAAGTGGGGGACAATGATTTCAGTAAAGGAATGTCAAAGAGTTAAGCAATGCCATTACTAGTGCTATTACTGGAAGCCAGTAAACTATAGGAAAAGAGTGGCAGTGATTTTCATTGGGAGGGAAATAGTTTATTTTTCCCCTTGCTAATAATGCACTGTTACTTTAGAATGCTACATTTTTTCACCACTGCATAGGAGTTTTTTTTGTGTGCACTCTTTGCCGTCATAGTGTGTTGATCATCAGCCCTGTCTATGGCCATTCATCATTTTCATTTCCCATCACAGTGGTGAAGGTTGCCCAGGAGATGCCATCATTCAGACAGCCATCAGGGGTGGCTTGAGGTTTTCATCTTTAGTTTCGCTGTCTCTACCACATGTATCTGGTGAGCATAGCAGAGGAACATACAATGGGATAACAACAGAGGGTAGCCCTATACTTCAACAAGGGGGATTCCCTCCGGGTATCTGGAACCTACCCCTAAGGTGTGAATGGTGAGTGTCACAGTCTCCACCAAGAAGTTAATACTGCTCAGTGTGCCTCTGAGTACACACAACCCTTCCCTCTCCCATATGAGGCAAGAGGGTCATGCCCCTTCACTCCTTCCCCTCTATGTCTGGCTGCTTCAGTGTTGGGGACAGTAGTCAAACCTCATTCTGCTGGGATGCAGTTATGAATCTTTTCCCTGAGCCATTGAGACTACACTGCTGAAGAGTTTTGATGAATTCAGTAGCCTTAGACTGCCTCTTTTAAGTGTATTCATATTCAGTTAATTTTAAGTCATTTGACAGTTCCATATTGTTTATTTTTCAGAACCTTTGTATTATTCTCAATCACAATTTTTTATTCTATATCTTTGTAGAATTTGCACAGGCCTTTATCTCCAAGCCAATCTTCTTCTAATAACAGCAGTTGTGGCAAGCAAATTGCCTCTACTGATAACCATCAAAACTTCTTATTTTTCTTGACTCCTCTCACAAACTGGCATGATGCCAATAGGAGGTTTAGAGACTCGGAAGAAGGTATTACAAGAAAGTCATGGTATCTAATGGCTGAAAAGCTAAGTAACTAGAATCTGAATCATCCATTTCTCAGCCAGCAAACTATCCTTCATGAAAACATAGCACTTTTCCCCAGGACAAAGCCAGAAAGTAAGAAAAGTAGCATACAAATTAATGACCTTTATAAGATAAGTTCTCCAAATTATAGAGGTATATAAAGAAACAGGTTCTTTCCCAGGATTTTCACCATCTGACAGCTTCAGACTTCATTCCAGGAGGGTTGCCAAGATTGTCAAAGTCTGTAATCATTCCTACTCCTGCTGCTCAATCTATGGAAGCACCACAGATACCTGCTTTTGTTTTTTACCCTGTATCCATTGAATTATACATCAGTCTCAGTTCTGGAGACTGATTACAGTTTTCCTGTGATGGCAATCAGATGGTCTCACTGCTATTCTGCTGACATCTGACTCCACCAGAGTTCATAGGTTTATACTAAACTTACAACCAAGTGTTATCAAGAAGCTTATTTCTGGCACTCATTGGTATTGAGAATACATTAGTTTTCCCTCATAAGAAGAGTGTTCCCAAATATTCTATGCATGAATTTATGTCTCTCACCTAATTGCCATGTTTATTTTTGAAAGTAGGTAGGATGTTACTTTGATGTGTAGATGTAGTTTATTCCAAAGGCAGCAACTACTCTTTGCTGCAAATCTGCATTGCTAGCAGGTGTGGTTGAAGTTTTGGTGGAGGTTAAGGTCTTTAACACAAGTGTTAGATTAACCATTGGTTCTATGAAGGTGGAATAGTTAAAAAAGGTAAGGACTTTCAGTTCTTAAATGACCAAAGAAGGAGGGCACCCCTCAGGGTCTATACAATATAGAGCAGAAGGATAGGGCTTTAGTCTTTCAGTGTAATTTTGATTGTGTAGTCTAGAAATCTTCTTAGTTAGAGGTATTTGAGGTCTTTCTGGTTGATCAAGGTGCATTGTGATGGATGTTCTAAAGAGGGCATTGTATTCAGAAATAGGTCTAACAAGGAAAGTGTATAGAGGGACCAAGACTGCATGGGAACTAGAGGAGGTATCTCCACAGAATAGTTTCCAACAACAATTGAAAAACTATGATCAAAAGAAAGAATGCTATTGATACAAGTACCCATGTCACTGAAAATAGTATCTGTTTTGAGAGGGGTACCAGCAATTAAGTAAGAGCAGGGGTTAATATTTTTCCAAAAGATAAATATTCTGCATTTTTTACAAAGGTGAGTTTGTGACTGATATACGGGGCATTGGTCTGGTCCAGGCCCTGCTGGAGTATATAAGTGCCTGAGGGGGATGTGACAATTACATTTAGTTAGTAGTTTTCAGCAAGTGTAATTAGCCACAGTTAGATGAACTCTGTTTTCATTTCAAAAAGTAGATACTGTGCAGCAATAGGCACAGGACAGAGCTCTATAGTACCCTGTTGGTGAACTGCTCTGGATAGAGGAAGTACCCCTACCTTAACAGTTTGTGTTCTGTCATTTTTTAAGTTGGGACAGCTTATGCATCATATTAGCATAAGGGTTCATGACAAAGGCTTTACTGAGGTCATATTAAGCACTATGGACTGCCAGGCCCTCATTATGGCTTTCAGTGAGAACTTTGAAGAAATTGACTAGGTTTAATAGGCACAAAATATTTTTTACAAATCTAAATTGGTTTGGTAAAGGATTTGCAGGTCACCTATTTTATTGTTTATCGACTTGGTAATTATACATACCATAACTTTGCAGATGATGCTTGTGAGGATAATAGGTCTATAATTTTCTACATTTCAGAGACAAAACTCATTGATAAACTTAAACTTAAGAGGTATAAGAGGAGGTTGGCTTAGAGGTGCTTTACACTTACTAGCAGAGAGGTAGAGATATCAGGTCCTGTGAAGATAGCATTCTTAGTTTTGGATAATGTGGATATGTTGTGCTCCAAGGTAATTTTGAGAGGGATGGGATAGTTGGTAAAGGGAAGGACATTTGGCTAGATTGGGAGCATGAAATTAGCAATGAATTTTCCATGAGGATATTAGCAACAACTTCAGGATCAGAGTGGGAGGCTCTATAGGAAATAATTTCAGTATAATAATGGACATAATTTCTAAGTTTTTTAATGTAACTGAAGAATGCCTTGTGGTTATCTTTAGACTTGGTAGTGACTATGAGTTTAATCCTAGCTTTGCCCTCTAAAATGGTGCTCTTGAAATTTGTAAGTCTCTTTTATATTGTGAAAATGGTGATCTGTCACAAACAGTTTTCAATTTCTTCTTTTTGCTGTATAGCTTGTTTGTATTTGAATGCCACCATCCAGGCGTATTTCTGAATTAACCATTATTCTTATTGTGGGTGTGAAATGATTCCTGGATATATATATATATATATATATATATATATATATATATTTATTACATTTGTTTACCGGGAAAGTCCACTGTGCCTAAAAAAGCCCATTTTCAGTGGAGGCCCAGGGAGAAAAGCTCCTACAAGAACATAGATGCAGAAAAAATATAAACATTAATTTGTGCAGATGTAGAAATAGTGTTAAAGATAGTAAACACAGTAACGTATACAGAATATATACATAAAAACAGGAATCTAGTTTGTTTGATTACAGTAATATATATAGAAAATATCCATTAAAGCAGAATTCAATGAATTCAATCAGAGAGATATAAACAGAGATATATTAATCAATATTATTGTACCAGTATCAACAAGTGAAGATAAAAATAAAAAATAAATATGGAGAATGTATCATCAGTCACTAGTAGCAAAAGACATAGGAGTTTAGTAATCATATAAGGAGAGTGAAGAAGTTAGATTATCTATCTGTGAGGGAAGAGAATTCCAAGGAGTAAGTATTAGCATTAGGTACTGGGTTATCTGGAGAACTATGCCATTTATATTTGTCAAGAAGGTCTGGAAGTAGATTTAAACTGTAAACATGCCAACCGCTTGCAGCAGAAAATGTTCTAATAGGACTAAGCTCTTTCATCACTCAGACTTTCCAAGACTTCATCAAAATCAACTCAATCATTGTGAAATCACTTTTTAAATAAGCTAAAATCATAGAATCTAACAATGGACAAACATTTTAAAATAATTAAAGTTTTTTTTAATTCATAATTTTGCAGGTCTCTTTTTAGGACACTGGAGATGGAGAAGCTTTTTTTTTTTATTATTGAGAAGTTTAAAAGCAATGGAAGGTTTGGTGTGTAGTAAACTAAACTGGATTAAAGGAAACTGGTATGGCAACTGTGATTAAATGCTGCCCAAAAACACATTTAAATGACCACATCTCTATCTCCAGTGTTCTAAAAAATGGGACCTGCAAAATTATAAAGTTTTTAAACATTATTTTAAATATTGTATATTGTTTTATGATTGTTTTAAATTTATTTATAATGAATTTGAAATTTGTAGTTAAGTCACGTGATTTGTTGATTGTTCTGTTTCTGGATCATGCAATGTTAGCTTATTTAAATAATGATTTTACAATGTTTGATTTGATTTTGATGAAGTCCTGGAAAATTTGAGAATGAAAGCTCTTAATACTATTAACAATTTTTCTTCTGCAAGTGGTTGGTGTTACAGTTTATTAGAGCTTTTTATTTTTTGTGTAAGAGTTGTGTAGTATTTGTTTTTGTTTTAATCTGCAAATAGATTAATGTTTGAGTACTCATTAAATGATTTGCTTCTTTTGTGAGAAAGCAAATTGTGTTTCCAGGGATAAAGTTGATGCTAGGTGGTCAGATTTTAATAAGAAGGTATTTACATTAGGGATAGTGCAGGAAGGGAATAAGTTGGTAAGGGCAAGGTCAAGTTTATCACCTCTGCTGGGGGAGGGACAATTTGATCATGGTAATTAGCACTAATAAAACATAAATATTTGAGCATAATTGTTGCTATTCATATGCATATTCTAGTTTATATTGGGTTAGTTAAAGTCACCCATTATAAAGTGTATTCAGTTTGATGGTGACCTTTTCAGTCTGATTTAATCTGGTTGCCTAACAAGCATAAGTTCAACAATTCAGAACTTCAATGTATACTTGCATTCAGTAATGACTACACAAAAAGTATATATAAAAACAACAAACAGCCAACAGTACCAAAGAATATAAAGTTTTAATAAAATTCCTTAGCACCTCGGCCAGTAGGCCTTCCAGGAGTGATTCTATTACACATACAAAACAGCTTAAATAGTCATGGAGAAAATACAATTAGCAAACAAACAATTATCCAATCACAAATTTCCAATTACACTTTTTATTGAGCCCAAAAGGCTCTAAAGTGCCATACTTTAAAAGAAACAATGTCTCCTTCCTTAAAGGTTTTTCCTCTAAGCTAGTACACTCATCCATATATACCTCAACTTTTTCGAACACACAACCTTTAAGAAATTCAGGATTAGCATGATACAAGGATAGAAAATGACCCACTAAAGGGCTATCCAATTTCTTATTTCTTATATCCCTAACATGATCTTGAAACCGTACCTTAAAACTCCTAGTGGTTTCCCCAATAGAATACAAATCACATGCACATTTCAAAACAACTCCTGCCATATTGCACGTATATTCACTATTAGCCATAAACCTGTTGCCATTAATATTTGGAAATAACTTAACCAAATGTTTACAAATAGAACATTTACCACAAGGTATAGTTCCTTTAGTGACTGTAACTTTATTAATCACACTGATATCTGGTGAAAGAAAATGATTATGAATACGTCTTTGCACATAGTGCAGACTGGAGAAGTTGTTGACTGCAACTGAGCTACAAAATATAAGTATCTTGATTTTTTTTTTGATTATTTTTACAGATTACTGTTTTTACAATTTAATATATATAAAGCACTTTGTCTATTCAGTATCTTCACAAATCCTTATCTGTTTAAAAACTTTCATTTGTCTCTCTAGTGCTTGCTGTCTGTAGGCTATTGTGTAAACTGAAACATTTCCTCTGTGTAATTATCTCTTGGCTAGTGGGGGCTGGTTCTTTTGTGTTCTTGTAAAAAAAAAGTTATTCTGGTTCTTAAGCCCTAACTTTGGTAGGGTTTCTGTCTTTGCACACAGTGCAGACTGGAGAAGTTGTTGACCGCAACTGAGCTACAAAATATAAGTATCTTGATTTTTTTTTGATTATTTTTACAGATTACTGTTTTTACAATTTAATATATATAAAGCACTTTGTCTATTCAGTATCTTCACAAATCCTTATCTGTTTAAAAACTTTCATTTGTCTCTCTAGTGCTTGCTGTCTGTAGGCTATTGTGTAAACTGAAACATTTCCTCTGTGTAATTATCTCTTGGCTAGTGGGGGCTGGTTCTTTTGTGTTCTTGTAAAAAAAAAGAAGCTATTCTGGTTTTTAAGCCCTAACTTTGGTAGGGTTTCTGTCTTTGCACACAGTGCAGACTGGAGAAGTTGTTGACCGCAACTGAGCTACAAAATATAAGTATCTTGATTTTTTTTGATTATTTTTACAGATTACTGTTTTTACAATTTAATATATATAAAGCACTTTGTCTATTCAGTATCTTCACAAATCCTTATCTGTTTAAAAACTTTCATTTGTCTCTCTAGTGCTTGCTGTCTGTAGGCTATTGTGTAAACTGAAACATTTCCTCTGTGTAATTATCTCTTGGCTAGTGGGGCTGGTTCTTTTGTGTTCTTGTAAAAAAAAGAAGCTATTCTGGTTTTTAAGCCCTAACTTTGGTAGGGTTTCTGTCTTTGCACACAGTGCAGACTGGAGAAGTTGTTGACCGCAACTGAGCTACAAAATATAAGTATCTTGATTTTTTTTGATTATTTTTACAGATTACTGTTTTTACAATTTAATATATATAAAGCACTTTGTCTATTCAGTATCTTCACAAATCCTTATCTGTTTAAAAACTTTCATTTGTCTCTCTAGTGCTTGCTGTCTGTAGGCTATTGTGTAAACTGAAACATTTCCTCTGTGTAATTATCTCTTGGCTAGTGGGGGCTGGTTCTTTTGTGTTCTTGTCAAAAAAAAGCTATTCTGGTTTTTAAGCCCTAACTTTGGTAGGGTTTCTGTCTTTGCACACAGTGCAGACTGGAGAAGTTGTTGACCGCAACTGAGCTACAAAATATAAGTATCTTGATTTTTTTTGATTATTTTTACAGATTACTGTTTTACAATTTAATATATATAAAGCACTTTGTCTATTCAGTATCTTCACAAATCCTTATCTGTTTAAAAACTTTCATTTGTCTCTCTAGTGCTTGCTGTCTGTAGGCTATTGTGTAAACTGAAACATTTCCTCTGTGTAATTATCTCTTGGCTAGTGGGATCTGGTTCTTTTGTGTTCTTGTAAAAAAAAGAAGCTATTCTGGTTTTTAAGCCCTAACTTTGGTAGGGTTTCTGTCTTTGCACACAGTGCAGACTGGAGAAGTTGTTGACCGCAACTGAGCTACAAAATATAAGTATCTTGATTTTTTGATTATTTTTACAGATTACTGTTTTTACAATTTAATATATATAAAGCACTTTGTCTATTCAGTATCTTCACAAATCCTTATCTGTTTAAAAACTTTCATTTGTCTCTCTAGTGCTTGCTGTCTGTAGGCTATTGTGTAAACTGAAACATTTCCTCTGTGTAATTATCTCTTGGCTAGTGGGGCTGGTTCTTTTGTGTTCTTGTAAAAAAAAGAAGCTATTCTGGTTTTTAAGCCCTAACTTTGGTAGGGTTTCTGTCTTTGCACACAGTGCAGACTGGAGAAGTTGTTGACCGCAACTGAGCTACAAAATATAAGTATCTTGATTTTTTTTGATTATTTTTACAGATTACTGTTTTTACAATTTAATATATATAAAGCACTTTGTCTATTCAGTATCTTCACAAATCCTTATCTGTTTAAAAACTTTCATTTGTCTCTCTAGTGCTTGCTGTCTGTAGGCTATTGTGTAAACTGAAACATTTCCTCTGTGTAATTATCTCTTGGCTAGTGGGGGCTGGTTCTTTTGTGTTCTTGTAAAAAAAAGAAGCTATTCTGGTTTTTAAGCCCTAACTTTGGTAGGGTTTCTGTCTTTGCACACAGTGCAGACTGGAGAAGTTGTTGACCGCAACTGAGCTACAAAATATAAGTATCTTGATTTTTTTTGATTATTTTTACAGATTACTGTTTTTACAATTTAATATATATAAAGCACTTTGTCTATTCAGTATCTTCACAAATCCTTATCTGTTTAAAAACTTTCATTTGTCTCTCTAGTGCTTGCTGTCTGTAGGCTATTGTGTAAACTGAAACATTTCCTCTGTGTAATTATCTCTTGGCTAGTGGGGGCTGGTTCTTTTGTGTTCTTGTAAAAAAAAAAGCTATTCTGGTTTTTAAGCCCTAACTTTGGTAGGGTTTCTGTCTTTGCACACAGTGCAGACTGGAGAAGTTGTTGACCGCAACTGAGCTACAAAATATAAGTATCTTGATTTTTTTTGATTATTTTTACAGATTACTGTTTTTACAATTTAATATATATAAAGCACTTTGTCTATTCAGTATCTTCACAAATCCTTATCTGTTTAAAAACTTTCATTTGTCTCTCTAGTGCTTGCTGTCTGTAGGCTATTGTGTAAACTGAAACATTTCCTCTGTGTAATTATCTCTTGGCTA
This sequence comes from Protopterus annectens, assembly GCF_019279795.1. Lineage (NCBI taxonomy): Eukaryota > Metazoa > Chordata > Ceratodontiformes > Protopteridae > Protopterus > Protopterus annectens. The sequence continues at coordinate 12,374,302 of NC_056740.1, forward strand.
GTGGGGGCTGGTTCTTTTGTGTTCTTGTAAAAAAAAAAGCTATTCTGGTTTTTAAGCCCTAACTTTGGTAGGGTTTCTGTCTTTGCACACAGTGCAGACTGGAGAAGTTGTTGACCGCAACTGAGCTACAAAATATAAGTATCTTGATTTTTTTTTGATTATTTTTACAGATTACTGTTTTTACAATTTAATATATATAAAGCACTTTGTCTATTCAGTATCTTCACAAATCCTTATCTGTTTAAAAACTTTCATTTGTCTCTCTAGTGCTTGCTGTCTGTAGGCTATTGTGTAAACTGAAACATTTCCTCTGTGTAATTATCTCTTGGTGAGTGGGGTCTGGTTCTTTTGTGTTCTTGTAAAAAAAATAAGCTATTCTGGTTTTTAAGCCCTAACTTTGGTAGGGTTTCTGTCTTTGCACACAGTGCAGACTGGAGAAGTTGTTGACCGCAACTGAGCTACAAAATATAAGTATCTTGATTTTTTTTGATTATTTTTACAGATTACTGTTTTTACAATTTAATATATATAAAGCACTTTGTCTATTCAGTATCTTCACAAATCCTTATCTGTTTAAAAACTTTCATTTGTCTCTCTAGTGCTTGCTGTCTGTAGGCTATTGTGTAAACTGAAACATTTCCTCTGTGTAATTATCTCTTGGCTAGTGGGGGCTGGTTCTTTTGTGTTCTTGTAAAAAAAAAAGCTATTCTGGTTTTTAAGCCCTAACTTTGGTAGGGTTTCTGTCTTTGCACACAGTGCAGACTGGAGAAGTTGTTGACCGCAACTGAGCTACAAAATATAAGTATCTTGATTTTTTTTGATTATTTTTACAGATTACTGTTTTACAATTTAATATATATAAAGCACTTTGTCTATTCAGTATCTTCACAAATCCTTATCTGTTTAAAAACTTTCATTTGTCTCTCTAGTGCTTGCTGTCTGTAGGCTATTGTGTAAACTGAAACATTTCCTCTGTGTAATTATCTCTTGGCTAGTGGGGGCTGGTTCTTTTGTGTTCTTGTAAAAAAAAGAAGCTATTCTGGTTTTTAAGCCCTAACTTTGGTAGGGTTTCTGTCTTTGCACACAGTGCAGACTGGAGAAGTTGTTGACCGCAACTGAGCTACAAAATATAAGTATCTTGATTTTTTTTGATTATTTTTACAGATTACTGTTTTTACAATTTAATATATATAAAGCACTTTGTCTATTCAGTATCTTCACAAATCCTTATCTGTTTAAAAACTTTCATTTGTCTCTCTAGTGCTTGCTGTCTGTAGGCTATTGTGTAAACTGAAACATTTCCTCTGTGTAATTATCTCTTGGCTAGTGGGGGCTGGTTCTTTTGTGTTCTTGTAAAAAAAAGAAGCTATTCTGGTTTTTAAGCCCTAACTTTGGTAGGGTTTCTGTCTTTGCACACAGTGCAGACTGGAGAAGTTGTTGACCGCAACTGAGCTACAAAATATAAGTATCTTGATTTTTTTTGATTATTTTTACAGATTACTGTTTTTACAATTTAATATATATAAAGCACTTTGTCTATTCAGTATCTTCACAAATCCTTATCTGTTTAAAAACTTTCATTTGTCTCTCTAGTGCTTGCTGTCTGTAGGCTATTGTGTAAACTGAAACATTTCCTCTGTGTAATTATCTCTTGGCTAGTGGGGCTGGTTCTTTTGTGTTCTTGTAAAAAAAAAGCTATTCTGGTTTTTAAGCCCTAACTTTGGTAGGGTTTCTGTCTTTGCACACAGTGCAGACTGGAGAAGTTGTTGACCGCAACTGAGCTACAAAATATAAGTATCTTGATTTTTTTTGATTATTTTTACAGATTACTGTTTTTACAATTTAATATATATAAAGCACTTTGTCTATTCAGTATCTTCACAAATCCTTATCTGTTTAAAAACTTTCATTTGTCTCTCTAGTGCTTGCTGTCTGTAGGCTATTGTGTAAACTGAAACATTTCCTCTGTGTAATTATCTCTTGGCTAGTGGGGGCTGGTTCTTTTGTGTTCTTGTAAAAAAAAGAAGCTATTCTGGTTTTTAAGCCCTAACTTTGGTAGGGTTTCTGTCTTTGCACACAGTGCAGACTGGAGAAGTTGTTGACCGCAACTGAGCTACAAAATATAAGTATCTTGATTTTTTTTGATTATTTTTACAGATTACTGTTTTTACAATTTAATATATATAAAGCACTTTGTCTATTCAGTATCTTCACAAATCCTTATCTGTTTAAAAACTTTCATTTGTCTCTCTAGTGCTTGCTGTCTGTAGGCTATTGTGTAAACTGAAACATTTCCTCTGTGTAATTATCTCTTGGCTAGTGGGGCTGGTTCTTTTGTGTTCTTGTAAAAAAAAAGCTATTCTGGTTTTTAAGCCCTAACTTTGGTAGGGTTTCTGTCTTTGCACACAGTGCAGACTGGAGAAGTTGTTGACCGCAACTGAGCTACAAAATATAAGTATCTTGATTTTTTTTGATTATTTTTACAGATTACTGTTTTTACAATTTAATATATATAAAGCACTTTGTCTATTCAGTATCTTCACAAATCCTTATCTGTTTAAAAACTTTCATTTGTCTCTCTAGTGCTTGCTGTCTGTAGGCTATTGTGTAAACTGAAACATTTCCTCTGTGTAATTATCTCTTGGCTAGTGGGGGCTGGTTCTTTTGTGTTCTTGTAAAAAAAAGAAGCTATTCTGGTTTTTAAGCCCTAACTTTGGTAGGGTTTCTGTCTTTGCACACAGTGCAGACTGGAGAAGTTGTTGACCGCAACTGAGCTACAAAATATAAGTATCTTGATTTTTTTGATTATTTTTACAGATTACTGTTTTTACAATTTAATATATATAAAGCACTTTGTCTATTCAGTATCTTCACAAATCCTTATCTGTTTAAAAACTTTCATTTGTCTCTCTAGTGCTTGCTGTCTGTAGGCTATTGTGTAAACTGAAACATTTCCTCTGTGTAATTATCTCTTGGCTAGTGGGGGCTGGTTCTTTTGTGTTCTTGTAAAAAAAAAAGCTATTCTGGTTTTTAAGCCCTAACTTTGGTAGGGTTTCTGTCTTTGCACACAGTGCAGACTGGAGAAGTTGTTGACCGCAACTGAGCTACAAAATATAAGTATCTTGATTTTTTTTGATTATTTTTACAGATTACTGTTTTTACAATTTAATATATATAAAGCACTTTGTCTATTCAGTATCTTCACAAATCCTTATCTGTTTAAAAACTTTCATTTGTCTCTCTAGTGCTTGCTGTCTGTAGGCTATTGTGTAAACTGAAACATTTCCTCTGTGTAATTATCTCTTGGCTAGTGGGCGCTGGTTCTTTTGTGTTCTTGTAAAAAAAAAAGCTATTCTGGTTTTTAAGCCCTAACTTTGGTAGGGTTTCTGTCTTTGCACACAGTGCAGACTGGAGAAGTTGTTGACCGCAACTGAGCTACAAAATATAAGTATCTTGATTTTTTTTGATTATTTTTACAGATTACTGTTTTTACAATTTAATATATATAAAGCACTTTGTCTATTCAGTATCTTCACAAATCCTTATCTGTTTAAAAACTTTCATTTGTCTCTCTAGTGCTTGCTGTCTGTAGGCTATTGTGTAAACTGAAACATTTCCTCTGTGTAATTATCTCTTGGCTAGTGGGGGCTGGTTCTTTTGTGTTCTTGTAAAAAAAAAAGAAGCTATTCTGGTTTTTAAGCCCTAACTTTGGTAGGGTTTCTGTCTTTGCACACAGTGCAGACTGGAGAAGTTGTTGACCGCAACTGAGCTACAAAATATAAGTATCTTGATTTTTTTTGATTATTTTTACAGATTACTGTTTTTACAATTTAATATATATAAAGCACTTTGTCTATTCAGTATCTTCACAAATCCTTATCTGTTTAAAAACTTTCATTTGTCTCTCTAGTGCTTGCTGTCTGTAGGCTATTGTGTAAACTGAAACATTTCCTCTGTGTAATTATCTCTTGGCTAGTGGGGGCTGGTTCTTTTGTGTTCTTGTAAAAAAAAGAAGCTATTCTGGTTTTTAAGCCCTAACTTTGGTAGGGTTTCTGTCTTTGCACACAGTGCAGACTGGAGAAGTTGTTGACCGCAACTGAGCTACAAAATATAAGTATCTTGATTTTTTTTGATTATTTTTACAGATTACTGTTTTTACAATTTAATATATATAAAGCACTTTGTCTATTCAGTATCTTCACAAATCCTTATCTGTTTAAAAACTTTCATTTGTCTCTCTAGTGCTTGCTGTCTGTAGGCTATTGTGTAAACTGAAACATTTCCTCTGTGTAATTATCTCTTGGCTAGTGGGGCTGGTTCTTTTGTGTTCTTGTAAAAAAAAAAGCTATTCTGGTTTTTAAGCCCTAACTTTGGTAGGGTTTCTGTCTTTGCACACAGTGCAGACTGGAGAAGTTGTTGACCGCAACTGAGCTACAAAATATAAGTATCTTGATTTTTTTTGATTATTTTTACAGATTACTCTTTTACAATTTAATATATATAAAGCACTTTGTCTATTCAGTATCTTCACAAATCCTTATCTGTTTAAAAACTTTCATTTGTCTCTCTAGTGCTTGCTGTCTGTAGGCTATTGTGTAAACTGAAACATTTCCTCTGTGTAATTATCTCTTGGCTAGTGGGATCTGGTTCTTTTGTGTTCTTGTAAAAAAAAGAAGCTATTCTGGTTTTTAAGCCCTAACTTTGGTAGGGTTTCTGTCTTTGCACACAGTGCAGACTGGAGAAGTTGTTGACCGCAACTGAGCTACAAAATATAAGTATCTTGATTTTTTTTGATTATTTTTACAGATTACTGTTTTTACAATTTAATATATATAAAGCACTTTGTCTATTCAGTATCTTCACAAATCCTTATCTGTTTAAAAACTTTCATTTGTCTCTCTAGTGCTTGCTGTCTGTAGGCTATTGTGTAAACTGAAACATTTCCTCTGTGTAATTATCTCTTGGCTAGTGGGGGCTGGTTCTTTTGTGTTCTTGTAAAAAAAAAAGCTATTCTGGTTTTTAAGCCCTAACTTTGGTAGGGTTTCTGTCTTTGCACACAGTGCAGACTGGAGAAGTTGTTGACCGCAACTGAGCTACAAAATATAAGTATCTTGATTTTTTTTGATTATTTTTACAGATTACTGTTTTTACAATTTAATATATATAAAGCACTTTGTCTATTCAGTATCTTCACAAATCCTTATCTGTTTAAAAACTTTCATTTGTCTCTCTAGTGCTTGCTGTCTGTAGGCTATTGTGTAAACTGAAACATTTCCTCTGTGTAATTATCTCTTGGCTAGTGGGGGCTGGTTCTTTTGTGTTCTTGTAAAAAAAAAAGCTATTCTGGTTTTTAAGCCCTAACTTTGGTAGGGTTTCTGTCTTTGCACACAGTGCAGACTGGAGAAGTTGTTGACCGCAACTGAGCTACAAAATATAAGTATCTTGATTTTTTTTGATTATTTTTACAGATTACTGTTTTTACAATTTAATATATATAAAGCACTTTGTCTATTCAGTATCTTCACAAATCCTTATCTGTTTAAAAACTTTCATTTGTCTCTCTAGTGCTTGCTGTCTGTAGGCTATTGTGTAAACTGAAACATTTCCTCTGTGTAATTATCTCTTGGCTAGTGGGGGGCTGGTTCTTTTGTGTTCTTGTAAAAAAAAGAAGCTATTCTGGTTTTTAAGCCCTAACTTTGGTAGGGTTTCTGTCTTTGCACACAGTGCAGACTGGAGAAGTTGTTGACCGCAACTGAGCTACAAAATATAAGTATCTTGATTTTTTTGATTATTTTTACAGATTACTGTTTTTACAATTTAATATATATAAAGCACTTTGTCTATTCAGTATCTTCACAAATCCTTATCTGTTTAAAAACTTTCATTTGTCTCTCTAGTGCTTGCTGTCTGTAGGCTATTGTGTAAACTGAAACATTTCCTCTGTGTAATTATCTCTTGGCTAGTGGGGGCTGGTTCTTTTGTGTTCTTGTAAAAAAAAGAAGCTATTCTGGTTTTTAAGCCCTAACTTTGGTAGGGTTTCTGTCTTTGCACACAGTGCAGACTGGAGAAGTTGTTGACCGCAACTGAGCTACAAAATATAAGTATCTTGATTTTTTTGATTATTTTTACAGATTACTGTTTTTACAATTTAATATATATAAAGCACTTTGTCTATTCAGTATCTTCACAAATCCTTATCTGTTTAAAACTTTCATTTGTCTCTCTAGTGCTTGCTGTCTGTAGGCTATTGTGTAAACTGAAACATTTCCTCTGTGTAATTATCTCTTGGCTAGTGGGGGCTGGTTCTTTTGTGTTCTTGTAAAAAAAAGCTATTCTGGTTTTTAAGCCCTAACTTTGGTAGGGTTTCTGTCTTTGCACACAGTGCAGACTGGAGAAGTTGTTGACCGCAACTGAGCTACAAAATATAAGTATCTTGATTTTTTTGATTATTTTTACAGATTACTGTTTTTACAATTTAATATATATAAAGCACTTTGTCTATTCAGTATCTTCACAAATCCTTATCTGTTTAAAAACTTTCATTTGTCTCTCTAGTGCTTGCTGTCTGTAGGCTATTGTGTAAACTGAAACATTTCCTCTGTGTAATTATCTCTTGGCTAGTGGGGCTGGTTCTTTTGTGTTCTTGTAAAAAAAAAAGCTATTCTGGTTTTTAAGCCCTAACTTTGGTAGGGTTTCTGTCTTTGCACACAGTGCAGACTGGAGAAGTTGTTGACCGCAACTGAGCTACAAAATATAAGTATCTTGATTTTTTTTGATTATTTTTACAGATTACTGTTTTTACAATTTAATATATATAAAGCACTTTGTCTATTCAGTATCTTCACAAATCCTTATCTGTTTAAAACTTTCATTTGTCTCTCTAGTGCTTGCTGTCTGTAGGCTATTGTGTAAACTGAAACATTTCCTCTGTGTAATTATCTCTTGGCTAGTGCGGGCTGGTTCTTTTGTGTTCTTGTAAAAAAAAAAAAGCTATTCTGGTTTTTAAGCCCTAACTTTGGTAGGGTTTCTGTCTTTGCACACAGTGCAGACTGGAGAAGTTGTTGACCGCAACTGAGCTACAAAATATAAGTATCTTGATTTTTTTTGATTATTTTTACAGATTACTGTTTTTACAATTTAATATATATAAAGCACTTTGTCTATTCAGTATCTTCACAAATCCTTATCTGTTTAAAAACTTTCATTTGTCTCTCTAGTGCTTGCTGTCTGTAGGCTATTGTGTAAACTGAAACATTTCCTCTGTGTAATTATCTCTTGGCTAGTGGGGCCTGGTTCTTTTGTGTTCTTGTAAAAAAAGAAGCTATTCTGGTTTTTAAGCCCTAACTTTGGTAGGGTTTCTGTCTTTGCACACAGTGCAGACTGGAGAAGTTGTTGACCGCAACTGAGCTACAAAATATAAGTATCTTGATTTTTTTTGATTATTTTTACAGATTACTGTTTTTACAATTTAAAATATATAAAGCACTTTGTCTATTCAGTATCTTCACAAATCCTTATCTGTTTAAAAACTTTCATTTGTCTCTCTAGTGCTTGCTGTCTGTAGGCTATTGTGTTAACTGAAACATTTCCTCTGTGTAATTATCTCTTGGCTAGTGGGATCTGGTTCTTTTGTGTTCTTGTAAAAAAAAGAAGCTATTCTGGTTTTTAAGCCCTAACTTTGGTAGGGTTTCTGTCTTTGCACACAGTGCAGACTGGAGAAGTTGTTGACCGCAACTGAGCTACAAAATATAAGTATCTTGATTTTTTTTTTGATTATTTTTACAGATTACTGTTTTTACAATTTAATATATATAAAGCACTTTGTCTATTCAGTATCTTCACAAATCCTTACCTGTTTAAAACTTTCATTTGTCTCTCTAGTGCTTGCTGTCTGTAGGCTATTGTGTAAACTGAAACATTTCCTCTGTGTAATTATCTCTTGGCTAGTGGGGCTGGTTCTTTTGTGTTCTTGTAAAAAAAAAGCTATTCTGGTTTTAAGCCCTAACTTTGGTAGGGTTTCTGTCTTTGCACACAGTGCAGACTGGAGAAGTTGTTGACCGCAACTGAGCTACAAAATATAAGTATCTTGATTTTTTTTGATTATTTTTACAGATTACTGTTTTACAATTTAATATATATAAAGCACTTTGTCTATTCAGTATCTTCACAAATCCTTATCTGTTTAAAAACTTTCATTTGTCTCTCTAGTGCTTGCTGTCTGTAGGCTATTGTGTAAACTGAAACATTTCCTCTGTGTAATTATCTCTTGGCTAGTGGGGCTGGTTCTTTTGTGTTCTTGTAAAAAAAAAGCTATTCTGGTTTTTAAGCCCTAACTTTGGTAGGGTTTCTGTCTTTGCACACAGTGCAGACTGGAGAAGTTGTTGACCGCAACTGAGCTACAAAATATAAGTATCTTGATTTTTTTTGATTATTTTTACAGATTACTGTTTTTACAATTTAATATATATAAAGCACTTTGTCTATTCAGTATCTTCACAAATCCTTATCTGTTTAAAAACTTTCATTTGTCTCTCTAGTGCTTGCTGTCTGTAGGCTATTGTGTAAACTGAAACATTTCCTCTGTGTAATTATCTCTTGGCTAGTGGGGCTGGTTCTTTTGTGTTCTTGTAAAAAAAGAAGCTATTCTGGTTTTTAAGCCCTAACTTTGGTAGGGTTTCTGTCTTTGCACACAGTGCAGACTGGAGAAGTTGTTGACCGCAACTGAGCTACAAAATATAAGTATCTTGATTTTTTTTGATTATTTTTACAGATTACTGTTTTTACAATTTAATATATATAAAGCACTTTGTCTATTCAGTATCTTCACAAATCCTTATCTGTTTAAAAACTTTCATTTGTCTCTCTAGTGCTTGCTGTCTGTAGGCTATTGTGTAAACTGAAACATTTCCTCTGTGTAATTATCTCTTGGCTAGTGGGGGCTGGTTCTTTTGTGTTCTTGTAAAAAAAAGAAGCTATTCTGGTTTTTAAGCCCTAACTTTGGTAGGGTTTCTGTCTTTGCACACAGTGCAGACTGGAGAAGTTGTTGACCGCAACTGAGCTACAAAATATAAGTATCTTGATTTTTTTGATTATTTTTACAGATTACTGTTTTACAATTTAATATATATAAAGCACTTTGTCTATTCAGTATCTTCACAAATCCTTATCTGTTTAAAAACTTTCATTTGTCTCTCTAGTGCTTGCTGTCTGTAGGCTATTGTGTAAACTGAAACATTTCCTCTGTGTAATTATCTCTTGGCTAGTGGGGGCTGGTTCTTTTGTGTTCTTGTAAAAAAAAGAAGCTATTCTGGTTTTTAAGCCCTAACTTTGGTAGGGTTTCTGTCTTTGCACACAGTGCAGACTGGAGAAGTTGTTGACCGCAACTGAGCTACAAAATATAAGTATCTTGATTTTTTTGATTATTTTTACAGATTACTGTTTTTACAATTTAATATATATAAAGCACTTTGTCTATTCAGTATCTTCACAAATCCTTATCTGTTTAAAAACTTTCATTTGTCTCTCTAGTGCTTGCTGTCTGTAGGCTATTGTGTAAACTGAAACATTTCCTCTGTGTAATTATCTCTTGGCTAGTGGGGGCTGGTTCTTTTGTGTTCTTGTAAAAAAAAGCTATTCTGGTTTTAAGCCCTAACTTTGGTAGGGTTTCTGTCTTTGCACACAGTGCAGACTGGAGAAGTTGTTGACCGCAACTGAGCTACAAAATATAAGTATCTTGATTTTTTTGATTATTTTTACAGATTACTTTTACAATTTAATATATATAAAGCACTTTGTCTATTCAGTATCTTCACAAATCCTTATCTGTTTAAAAACTTTCATTTGTCTCTCTAGTGCTTGCTGTCTGTAGGCTATTGTGTAAACTGAAACATTTCCTCTGTGTAATTATCTCTTGGCTAGTGGGGGCTGGTTCTTTTGTGTTCTTGTAAAAAAAGAAGCTATTCTGGTTTTTAAGCCCTAACTTTGGTAGGGTTTCTGTCTTTGCACACAGTGCAGACTGGAGAAGTTGTTGACCGCAACTGAGCTACAAAATATAAGTATCTTGATTTTTTTTGATTATTTTTACAGATTACTGTTTTACAATTTAATATATATAAAGCACTTTGTCTATTCAGTATCTTCACAAATCCTTATCTGTTTAAAAACTTTCATTTGTCTCTCTAGTGCTTGCTGTCTGTAGGCTATTGTGTAAACTGAAACATTTCCTCTGTGTAATTATCTCTTGGCTAGTGGGGGCTGGTTCTTTTGTGTTCTTGTAAAAAAAAAAAAGCTATTCTGGTTTTTAAGCCCTAACTTTGGTAGGGTTTCTGTCTTTGCACACAGTGCAGACTGGAGAAGTTGTTGACCGCAACTGAGCTACAAAATATAAGTATCTTGATTTTTTTTGATTATTTTTACAGATTACTGTTTTTACAATTTAATATATATAAAGCACTTTGTCTATTCAGTATCTTCACAAATCCTTATCTGTTTAAAAACTTTCATTTGTCTCTCTAGTGCTTGCTGTCTGTAGGCTATTGTGTAAACTGAAACATTTCCTCTGTGTAATTATCTCTTGGCTAGGGGGGCTGGTTCTTTTGTGTTCTTGTAAAAAAAAGAAGCTATTCTGGTTTTTAAGCCCTAACTTTGGTAGGGTTTCTGTCTTTGCACACAGTGCAGACTGGAGAAGTTGTTGACCGCAACTGAGCTACAAAATATAAGTATCTTGATTTTTTTTGATTATTTTTACAGATTACTGTTTTTACAATTTAATATATATAAAGCACTTTGTCTATTCAGTATCTTCACAAATCCTTATCTGTTTAAAAACTTTCATTTGTCTCTCTAGTGCTTGCTGTCTGTAGGCTATTGTGTAAACTGAAACATTTCCTCTGTGTAATTATCTCTTGGCTAGTGGGGGCTGGTTCTTTTGTGTTCTTGTAAAAAAAAAAGCTATTCTGGTTTTTAAGCCCTAACTTTGGTAGGGTTTCTGTCTTTGCACACAGTGCAGACTGGAGAAGTTGTTGACCGCAACTGAGCTACAAAATATAAGTATCTTGATTTTTTTTGATTATTTTTACAGATTACTGTTTTTACAATTTAATATATATAAAGCACTTTGTCTATTCAGTATCTTCACAAATCCTTATCTGTTTAAAAACTTTCATTTGTCTCTCTAGTGCTTGCTGTCTGTAGGCTATTGTGTAAACTGAAACATTTCCTCTGTGTAATTATCTCTTGGCTAGTGGGGGCTGGTTCTTTTGTGTTCTTGTAAAAAAAAGAAGCTATTCTGGTTTTTAAGCCCTAACTTTGGTAGGGTTTCTGTCTTTGCACACAGTGCAGACTGGAGAAGTTGTTGACCGCAACTGAGCTACAAAATATAAGTATCTTGATTTTTTTGATTATTTTTACAGATTACTGTTTTTACAATTTAATATATATAAAGCACTTTGTCTATTCAGTATCTTCACAAATCCTTATCTGTTTAAAAACTTTCATTTGTCTCTCTAGTGCTTGCTGTCTGTAGGCTATTGTGTAAACTGAAACATTTCCTCTGTGTAATTATCTCTTGGCTAGTGGGGCCTGGTTCTTTTGTGTTCTTGTAAAAAAAAAAGCTATTCTGGTTTTTAAGCCCTAACTTTGGTAGGGTTTCTGTCTTTGCACACAGTGCAGACTGGAGAAGTTGTTGACCGCAACTGAGCTACAAAATATAAGTATCTTGATTTTTTTTGATTATTTTTACAGATTACTGTTTTTACAATTTAATATATATAAAGCACTTTGTCTATTCAGTATCTTCACAAATCCTTATCTGTTTAAAAACTTTCATTTGTCTCTCTAGTGCTTGCTGTCTGTAGGCTATTGTGTAAACTGAAACATTTCCTCTGTGTAATTATCTCTTGGCTAGTGCGGGCTGGTTCTTTTGTGTTCTTGTCAAAAAAAAGCTATTCTGGTTTTTAAGCCCTAACTTTGGTAGGGTTTCTGTCTTTGCACACAGTGCAGACTGGAGAAGTTGTTGACCGCAACTGAGCTACAAAATATAAGTATCTTGATTTTTTTTGATTATTTTTACAGATTACTGTTTTTACAATTTAATATATATAAAGCACTTTGTCTATTCAGTATCTTCACAAATCCTTATCTGTTTAAAAACTTTCATTTGTCTCTCTAGTGCTTGCTGTCTGTAGGCTATTGTGTAAACTGAAACATTTCCTCTGTGTAATTATCTCTTGGCTAGTGGGGGCTGGTTCTTTTGTGTTCTTGTAAAAAAAAAAGCTATTCTGGTTTTTAAGCCCTAACTTTGGTAGGGTTTCTGTCTTTGCACACAGTGCAGACTGGAGAAGTTGTTGACCGCAACTGAGCTACAAAATATAAGTATCTTGATTTTTTTTGATTATTTTTACAGATTACTGCTTCTACAATTTACTATATACAAAGCACTTTCTCTATTCACTACCTTCACAAATCCTTATCTGTTTAAAACTTTCATTTGTCTCTCTAGTGCTTGCTGTCTGTAGGCTATTGTGTAAACTGAAACATTTCCTCTGTGTAATTATCTCTTGGCTAGTGGAGCTGGTTCTTTTGTGTTCTTGTAAAAAAAGAAGCTATTCTGGTTTTTAAGCCCTAACTTTGGTAGGGTTTCTGTCTTTGCACACAGTGCAGACTGGAGAAGTTGTTGACCGCAACTGAGCTACAAAATATAAGTATCTTGATTTTTTTTGATTATTTTTACAGATTACTGTTTTTACAATTTAATATATATAAAGCACTTTGTCTATTCAGTATCTTCACAAATCCTTATCTGTTTAAAAACTTTCATTTGTCTCTCTAGTGCTTGCTGTCTGTAGGCTATTGTGTAAACTGAAACATTTCCTCTGTGTAATTATCTCTTGGCTAGTGGGGGCTGGTTCTTTTGTGTTCTTGTAAAAAAAAGAAGCTATTCTGGTTTTTAAGCCCTAACTTTGGTAGGGTTTCTGTCTTTGCACACAGTGCAGACTGGAGAAGTTGTTGACCGCAACTGAGCTACAAAATATAAGTATCTTGATTTTTTTGATTATTTTTACAGATTACTGTTTTTACAATTTAATATATATAAAGCACTTTGTCTATTCAGTATCTTCACAAATCCTTATCTGTTTAAAAACTTTCATTTGTCTCTCTAGTGCTTGCTGTCTGTAGGCTATTGTGTAAACTGAAACATTTCCTCTGTGTAATTATCTCTTGGCTAGTGGGGGCTGGTTCTTTTGTGTTCTTGTAAAAAAAAGAAGCTATTCTGGTTTTTAAGCCCTAACTTTGGTAGGGTTTCTGTCTTTGCACACAGTGCAGACTGGAGAAGTTGTTGACCGCAACTGAGCTACAAAATATAAGTATCTTGATTTTTTTGATTATTTTTACAGATTACTGTTTTTACAATTTAATATATATAAAGCACTTTGTCTATTCAGTATCTTCACAAATCCTTATCTGTTTAAAAACTTTCATTTGTCTCTCTAGTGCTTGCTGTCTGTAGGCTATTGTGTAAACTGAAACATTTCCTCTGTGTAATTATCTCTTGGCTAGTGGGGGCTGGTTCTTTTGTGTTCTTGTAAAAAAAAGAAGCTATTCTGGTTTTTAAGCCCTAACTTTGGTAGGGTTTCTGTCTTTGCACACAGTGCAGACTGGAGAAGTTGTTGACCGCAACTGAGCTACAAAATATAAGTATCTTGATTTTTTTGATTATTTTTACAGATTACTGTTTTTACAATTTAATATATATAAAGCACTTTGTCTATTCAGTATCTTCACAAATCCTTATCTGTTTAAAAACTTTCATTTGTCTCTCTAGTGCTTGCTGTCTGTAGGCTATTGTGTAAACTGAAACATTTCCTCTGTGTAAATATCTCTTGGCTAGTGAGGGCTGGTTCTTTTGTGTTCTTGTAAAAAAAAAGAAGATATTCTGTTTTTAAAGCCCTAACTTTGGTAGGGATTCTGTCTTTGCACACAGTGCAGACTGGAAAAGTTGTTGACCGCAACTGAGCTACAAAATATAAGTATCTTGATTTTTTTGATTATTTTTACAGATTACTGTTTTTACAATTTAATATATATAAAGCACTTTGTCTATTCAGTATCTTCACAAATCCTTATCTGTTTAAAAACTTTCATTTGTCTCTCTAGTGCTTGCTGTCTGTAGGCTATTGTGTAAACTGAAACATTTCCTCTGTGTAATTATCTCTTGGCTAGTGGGGGCTGGTTCTTTTGTGTTCTTGTAAAAAAAAGAAGCTATTCTGGTTTTTAAGCCCTAACTTTGGTAGGGTTTCTGTCTTTGCACACAGTGCAGACTGGAGAAGTTGTTGACCGCAACTGAGCTACAAAATATAAGTATCTTGATTTTTTTGATTATTTTTACAGATTACTGTTTTTACAATTTAATATATATAAAGCACTTTGTCTATTCAGTATCTTCACAAATCCTTATCTGTTTAAAAACTTTCATTTGTCTCTCTAGTGCTTGCTGTCTGTAGGCTATTGTGTAAACTGAAACATTTCCTCTGTGTAATTATCTCTTGGCTAGTGGGGGCTGGTTCTTTTGTGTTCTTGTAAAGAAAAAGCTATTCTGTGTTTTAAGCCCTAACTTTGGTAGGGTTTCTGTCTTTGCACACAGTGCAGACTGGAGAAGTTGTTGACCGCAACTGAGCTACAAAATATAAGTATCTTGATTTTTTTGATTATTTTTACAGATTACTGTTTTTACAATTTAATATATATAAAGCACTTTGTCTATTCAGTATCTTCACAAATCCTTATCTGTTTAAAAACTTTCATTTGTCTCTCTAGTGCTTGCTGTCTGTAGGCTATTGTGTAAACTGAAACATTTCCTCTGTGTAATTATCTCTTGGCTAGTGGGGGCTGGTTCTTTTGTGTTCTTGTAAAAAAAAGAAGCTATTCTGGTTTTTAAGCCCTAACTTTGGTAGGGTTTCTGTCTTTGCACACAGTGCAGACTGGAGAAGTTGTTGACCGCAACTGAGCTACAAAATATAAGTATCTTGATTTTTTTGATTATTTTTACAGATTACTGTTTTTACAATTTAATATATATAAAGCACTTTGTCTATTCAGTATCTTCACAAATCCTTATCTGTTTAAAAACTTTCATTTGTCTCTCTAGTGCTTGCTGTCTGTAGGCTATTGTGTAAACTGAAACATTTCCTCTGTGTAATTATCTCTTGGCTAGTGGGGGCTGGTTCTTTTGTGTTCTTGTAAAAAAAAGAAGCTATTCTGGTTTTTAAGCCCTAACTTTGGTAGGGTTTCTGTCTTTGCACACAGTGCAGACTGGAGAAGTTGTTGACCGCAACTGAGCTACAAAATATAAGTATCTTGATTTTTTTTGATTATTTTTACAGATTACTGTTTTTACAATTTAATATATATAAAGCACTTTGTCTATTCAGTATCTTCACAAATCCTTATCTGTTTAAAAACTTTCATTTGTCTCTCTAGTGCTTGCTGTCTGTAGGCTATTGTGTAAACTGAAACATTTCCTCTGTGTAATTATCTCTTGGCTAGTGGGGCTGGTTCTTTTGTGTTCTTGTAAAAAAAAAAGCTATTCTGGTTTTTAAGCCCTAACTTTGGTAGGGTTTCTGTCTTTGCACACAGTGCAGACTGGAGAAGTTGTTGACCGCAACTGAGCTACAAAATATAAGTATCTTGATTTTTTTTGATTATTTTTACAGATTACTGTTTTTACAATTTAATATATATAAAGCACTTTGTCTATTCAGTATCTTCACAAATCCTTATCTGTTTAAAAACTTTCATTTGTCTCTCTAGTGCTTGCTGTCTGTAGGCTATTGTGTAAACTGAAACATTTCCTCTGTGTAATTATCTCTTGGCTAGTGGGGGCTGGTTCTTTTGTGTTCTTGTAAAAAAAAAAAAGCTATTCTGGTTTTTAAGCCCTAACTTTGGTAGGGTTTCTGTCTTTGCACACAGTGCAGACTGGAGAAGTTGTTGACCGCAACTGAGCTACAAAATATAAGTATCTTGATTTTTTTTGATTATTTTTACAGATTACTGTTTTTACAATTTAATATATATAAAGCACTTTGTCTATTCAGTATCTTCACAAATCCTTATCTGTTTAAAAACTTTCATTTGTCTCTCTAGTGCTTGCTGTCTGTAGGCTATTGTGTAAACTGAAACATTTCCTCTGTGTAATTATCTCTTGGCTAGTGGGGGCTGGTTCTTTTGTGTTCTTGTAAAAAAAAGAAGCTATTCTGGTTTTTAAGCCCTAACTTTGGTAGGGTTTCTGTCTTTGCACACAGTGCAGACTGGAGAAGTTGTTGACCGCAACTGAGCTACAAAATATAAGTATCTTGATTTTTTTGATTATTTTTACAGATTACTGTTTTTACAATTTAATATATATAAAGCACTTTGTCTATTCAGTATCTTCACAAATCCTTATCTGTTTAAAACTTTCATTTGTCTCTCTAGTGCTTGCTGTCTGTAGGCTATTGTGTAAACTGAAACATTTCCTCTGTGTAATTATCTCTTGGCTAGTGGGGGCTGGTTCTTTTGTGTTCTTGTAAAAAAAAAAGCTATTCTGGTTTTTAAGCCCTAACTTTGGTAGGGTTTCTGTCTTTGCACACAGTGCAGACTGGAGAAGTTGTTGACCGCAACTGAGCTACAAAATATAAGTATCTTGATTTTTTTGATTATTTTTACAGATTACTGTTTTTACAATTTAATATATATAAAGCACTTTGTCTATTCAGTATCTTCACAAATCCTTATCTGTTTAAAAACTTTCATTTGTCTCTCTAGTGCTTGCTGTCTGTAGGCTATTGTGTAAACTGAAACATTTCCTCTGTGTAATTATCTCTTGGCTAGTGGGGGCTGGTTCTTTTGTGTTCTTGTAAAAAAAAGAAGCTATTCTGGTTTTTAAGCCCTAACTTTGGTAGGGTTTCTGTCTTTGCACACAGTGCAGACTGGAGAAGTTGTTGACCGCAACTGAGCTACAAAATATAAGTATCTTGATTTTTTTGATTATTTTTACAGATTACTGTTTTTACAATTTAATATATATAAAGCACTTTGTCTATTCAGTATCTTCACAAATCCTTATCTGTTTAAAAACTTTCATTTGTCTCTCTAGTGCTTGCTGTCTGTAGGCTATTGTGTAAACTGAAACATTTCCTCTGTGTAATTATCTCTTGGCTAGTGGGGGCTGGTTCTTTTGTGTTCTTGTAAAAAAAAAAGCTATTCTGGTTTTTAAGCCCTAACTTTGGTAGGGTTTCTGTCTTTGCACACAGTGCAGACTGGAGAAGTTGTTGACCGCAACTGAGCTACAAAATATAAGTATCTTGATTTTTTTGATTATTTTTACAGATTACTGTTTTTACAATTTAATATATATAAAGCACTTTGTCTATTCAGTATCTTCACAAATCCTTATCTGTTAAAAACTTTCATTTGTCTCTCTAGTGCTTGCTGTCTGTAGGCTATTGTGTAAACTGAAACATTTCCTCTGTGTAATTATCTCTTGGCTAGTGGGGGCTGGTTCTTTTGTGTTCTTGTAAAGAAAAAGCTATTCTGGTTTTTAAGCCCTAACTTTGGTAGGGTTTCTGTCTTTGCACACAGTGCAGACTGGAGAAGTTGTTGACCGCAACTGAGCTACAAAATATAAGTATCTTGATTTTTTTTGATTATTTTTACAGATTACTGTTTTACAATTTAATATATATAAAGCACTTTGTCTATTCAGTATCTTCACAAATCCTTATCTGTTTAAAAACTTTCATTTGTCTCTCTAGTGCTTGCTGTCTGTAGGCTATTGTGTAAACTGAAACATTTCCTCTGTGTAATTATCTCTTGGCTAGTGGGGGCTGGTTCTTTTGTGTTCTTGTAAAAAAAAAAGCTATTCTGGTTTTTAAGCCCTAACTTTGGTAGGGTTTCTGTCTTTGCACACAGTGCAGACTGGAGAAGTTGTTGACCGCAACTGAGCTACAAAATATAAGTATCTTGATTTTTTTTGATTATTTTTACAGATTACTGTTTTTACAATTTAATATATATAAAGCACTTTGTCTATTCAGTATCTTCACAAATCCTTATCTGTTTAAAAACTTTCATTTGTCTCTCTAGTGCTTGCTGTCTGTAGGCTATTGTGTAAACTGAAACATTTCCTCTGTGTAATTATCTCTTGGCTAGTGGGGGCTGGTTCTTTTGTGTTCTTGTAAAAAAAAGAAGCTATTCTGGTTTTTAAGCCCTAACTTTGGTAGGGTTTCTGTCTTTGCACACAGTGCAGACTGGAGAAGTTGTTGACCGCAACTGAGCTACAAAATATAAGTATCTTGATTTTTTTGATTATTTTTACAGATTACTGTTTTTACAATTTAATATATATAAAGCACTTTGTCTATTCAGTATCTTCACAAATCCTTATCTGTTTAAAAACTTTCATTTGTCTCTCTAGTGCTTGCTGTCTGTAGGCTATTGTGTAAACTGAAACATTTCCTCTGTGTAATTATCTCTTGGCTAGTGGGGGCTGGTTCTTTTGTGTTCTTGTAAAAAAAAAGAAGCTATTCTGGTTTTAAGCCCTAACTTTGGTAGGGTTTCTGTCTTTGCACACAGTGCAGACTGGAGAAGTTGTTGACCGCAACTGAGCTACAAAATATAAGTATCTTGATTTTTTTTGATTATTTTTACAGATTACTGTTTTTACAATTTAATATATATAAAGCACTTTGTCTATTCAGTATCTTCACAAATCCTTATCTGTTTAAAACTTTCATTTGTCTCTCTAGTGCTTGCTGTCTGTAGGCTATTGTGTAAACTGAAACATTTCCTCTGTGTAATTATCTCTTGGCTAGTGGGGGCTGGTTCTTTTGTGTTCTTGTAAAAAAAAAGCTATTCTGGTTTTTAAGCCCTAACTTTGGTAGGGTTTCTGTCTTTGCACACAGTGCAGACTGGAGAAGTTGTTGACCGCAACTGAGCTACAAAATATAAGTATCTTGATTTTTTTTGATTATTTTTACAGATTACTGTTTTTACAATTTAATATATATAAAGCACTTTGTCTATTCAGTATCTTCACAAATCCTTATCTGTTTAAAAACTTTCATTTGTCTCTCTAGTGCTTGCTGTCTGTAGGCTATTGTGTAAACTGAAACATTTCCTCTGTGTAATTATCTCTTGGCTAGTATGGCTGGTTCTTTTGTGTTCTTGTAAAAAAAAGCTATTCTGGGTTTTAAGCCCTAACTTTGGTAGGGTTTCTGTCTTTGCACACAGTGCAGACTGGAGAAGTTGTTGACCGCAACTGAGCTACAAAATATAAGTATCTTGATTTTTTTTGATTATTTTTACAGATTACTGTTTTTACAATTTAATATATATAAAGCACTTTGTCTATTCAGTATCTTCACAAATCCTTATCTGTTTAAAAACTTTCATTTGTCTCTCTAGTGCTTGCTGTCTGTAGGCTATTGTGTAAACTGAAACATTTCCTCTGTGTAATTATCTCTTGGCTAGTTGGGGCTGGTTCTTTTGTGTTCTTGTAAAAAAAAGAAGCTATTCTGGTTTTTAAGCCCTAACTTTGGTAGGGTTTCTGTCTTTGCACACAGTGCAGACTGGAGAAGTTGTTGACCGCAACTGAGCTACAAAATATAAGTATCTTGATTTTTTTTGATTATTTTTACAGATTACTGTTTTTACAATTTAATATATATAAAGCACTTTGTCTATTCAGTATCTTCACAAATCCTTATCTGTTTAAAAACTTTCATTTGTCTCTCTAGTGCTTGCTGTCTGTAGGCTATTGTGTAAACTGAAACATTTCCTCTGTGTAATTATCTCTTGGCTAGTGGGGGCTGGTTCTTTTGTGTTCTTGTAAAAAAAAGAAGCTATTCTGGTTTTTAAGCCCTAACTTTGGTAGGGTTTCTGTCTTTGCACACAGTGCAGACTGGAGAAGTTGTTGACCGCAACTGAGCTACAAAATATAAGTATCTTGATTTTTTTTGATTATTTTTACAGATTACTGTTTTTACAATTTAATATATATAAAGCACTTTGTCTATTCAGTATCTTCACAAATCCTTATCTGTTTAAAAACTTTCATTTGTCTCTCTAGTGCTTGCTGTCTGTAGGCTATTGTGTAAACTGAAACATTTCCTCTGTGTAATTATCTCTTGGCTAGTGGGGGCTGGTTCTTTTGTGTTCTTGTAAAAAAAAAGCTATTCTGGTTTTTAAGCCCTAACTTTGGTAGGGTTTCTGTCTTTGCACACAGTGCAGACTGGAGAAGTTGTTGACCGCAACTGAGCTACAAAATATAAGTATCTTGATTTTTTTTGATTATTTTTACAGATTACTGTTTTTACAATTTAATATATATAAAGCACTTTGTCTATTCAGTATCTTCACAAATCCTTATCTGTTTAAAAACTTTCATTTGTCTCTCTAGTGCTTGCTGTCTGTAGGCTATTGTGTAAACTGAAACATTTCCTCTGTGTAATTATCTCTTGGCTAGTGGGGCTGGTTCTTTTGTGTTCTTGTAAAAAAAAAGCTATTCTGGTTTTAAGCCCTAACTTTGGTAGGGTTTCTGTCTTTGCACACAGTGCAGACTGGAGAAGTTGTTGACCGCAACTGAGCTACAAAATATAAGTATCTTGATTTTTTTGATTATTTTTACAGGTTACTGTTTTACAATTTAATATATATAAAGCACTTTGTCTATTCAGTATCTTCACAAATCCTTATCTGTTTAAAAACTTTCATTTGTCTCTCTAGTGCTTGCTGTCTGTAGGCTATTGTGTAAACTGAAACATTTCCTCTGTGTAATTATCTCTTGGCTAGTGGGGGCTGGTTCTTTTGTGTTCTTGTAAAAAAAAGAAGCTATTCTGGTTTTTAAGCCCTAACTTTGGTAGGGTTTCTGTCTTTGCACACAGTGCAGACTGGAGAAGTTGTTGACCGCAACTGAGCTACAAAATATAAGTATCTTGATTTTTTTGATTATTTTTACAGATTACTGTTTTTACAATTTAATATATATAAAGCACTTTGTCTATTCAGTATCTTCACAAATCCTTATCTGTTTAAAAACTTTCATTTGTCTCTCTAGTGCTTGCTGTCTGTAGGCTATTGTGTAAACTGAAACATTTCCTCTGTGTAATTATCTCTTGGCTAGTGGGGGCTGGTTCTTTTGTGTTCTTGTAAAAAAAAGAAGCTATTCTGTTTTTTAAGCCCTAACTTTGGTAGGGTTTCTGTCTTTGCACACAGTGCAGACTGGAGAAGTTGTTGACCGCAACTGAGCTACAAAATATAAGTATCTTGATTTTTTTGATTATTTTTACAGATTACTGTTTTTACAATTTAATATATATAAAGCACTTTGTCTATTCAGTATCTTCACAAATCCTTATCTGTTTAAAAACTTTCATTTGTCTCTCTAGTGCTTGCTGTCTGTAGGCTATTGTGTAAACTGAAACATTTCCTCTGTGTAATTATCTCTTGGCTAGTGGGGGCTGGTTCTTTTGTGTTCTTGTAAAAAAAAAAAAAGCTATTCTGGTTTTAAGCCCTAACTTTGGTAGGGTTTCTGTCTTTGCACACAGTGCAGACTGGAGAAGTTGTTGACCGCAACTGAGCTACAAAATATAAGTATCTTGATTTTTTTTGATTATTTTTACAGATTACTGTTTTATAATTTAATATATATAAAGCACTTTGTCTATTCAGTATCTTCACAAATCCTTATCTGTTTAAAAACTTTCATTTGTCTCTCTAGTGCTTGCTGTCTGTAGGCTATTGTGTAAACTGAAACATTTCCTCTGTGTAATTATCTCTTGGCTAGTGGGGGCTGGTTCTTTTGTGTTCTTGTAAAAAAAAAAGCTATTCTGGTTTTTAAGCCCTAACTTTGGTAGGGTTTCTGTCTTTGCACACAGTGCAGACTGGAGAAGTTGTTGACCGCAACTGAGCTACAAAATATAAGTATCTTGATTTTTTTTGATTATTTTTACAGATTACTGTTTTTACAATTTAATATATATAAAGCACTTTGTCTATTCAGTATCTTCACAAATCCTTATCTGTTTAAAAACTTTCATTTGTCTCTCTAGTGCTTGCTGTCTGTAGGCTATTGTGTAAACTGAAACATTTCCTCTGTGTAATTATCTCTTGGCTAGTGGGAGCTGGTTCTTTTGTGTTCTTGTAAAAAAAAAAAAGCTATTCTGGTTTTTAAGCCCTAACTTTGGTAGGGTTTCTGTCTTTGCACACAGTGCAGACTGGAGAAGTTGTTGACCGCAACTGAGCTACAAAATATAAGTATCTTGATTTTTTTTGATTATTTTTACAGATTACTGTTTTTACAATTTAATATATATAAAGCACTTTGTCTATTCAGTATCTTCACAAATCCTTATCTGTTTAAAAACTTTCATTTGTCTCTCTAGTGCTTGCTGTCTGTAGGCTATTGTGTAAACTGAAACATTTCCTCTGTGTAATTATCTCTTGGCTAGTGGGGGCTGGTTCTTTTGTGTTCTTGTAAAAAAAAGAAGCTATTCTGGTTTTTAAGCCCTAACTTTGGTAGGGTTTCTGTCTTTGCACACAGTGCAGACTGGAGAAGTTGTTGACCGCAACTGAGCTACAAAATATAAGTATCTTGATTTTTTTTGATTATTTTTACAGATTACTGTTTTTACAATTTAATATATATAAAGCACTTTGTCTATTCAGTATCTTCACAAATCCTTATCTGTTTAAAAACTTTCATTTGTCTCTCTAGTGCTTGCTGTCTGTAGGCTATTGTGTAAACTGAAACATTTCCTCTGTGTAATTATCTCTTGGCTAGTGGGGGCTGGTTCTTTTGTGTTCTTGTAAAAAAAAGAAGCTATTCTGGTTTTTAAGCCCTAACTTTGGTAGGGTTTCTGTCTTTGCACACAGTGCAGACTGGAGAAGTTGTTGACCGCAACTGAGCTACAAAATATAAGTATCTTGATTTTTTTTGATTATTTTTACAGATTACTGTTTTTACAATTTAATATATATAAAGCACTTTGTCTATTCAGTATCTTCACAAATCCTTATCTGTTTAAAAACTTTCATTTGTCTCTCTAGTGCTTGCTGTCTGTAGGCTATTGTGTAAACTGAAACATTTCCTCTGTGTAATTATCTCTTGGCTAGTCGGGGCTGGTTCTTTTGTGTTCTTGTAAAAAAAAAAGCTATTCTGGTTTTTAAGCCCTAACTTTGGTAGGGTTTCTGTCTTTGCACACAGTGCAGACTGGAGAAGTTGTTGACCGCAACTGAGCTACAAAATATAAGTATCTTGATTTTTTTTGATTATTTTTACAGATTACTGTTTATACAATTTAATATATATAAAGCACTTTGTCTATTCAGTATCTTGACAAATCCTTATCTGTTTAAAAACTTTCATTTGTCTCTCTAGTGCTTGCTGTCTGTAGGCTATTGTGTAAACTGAAACATTTCCTCTGTGTAATTATCTCTTGGCTAGTGGGGGCTGGTTCTTTTGTGTTCTTGTAAAAAAAAAGAAGCTATTCTGGTTTTTAAGCCCTAACTTTGGTAGGGTTTCTGTCTTTGCACACAGTGCAGACTGGAGAAGTTGTTGACCGCAACTGAGCTACAAAATATAAGTATCTTGATTTTTTTTTTTGATTATTTTACAATTTAATATATATAAAGCACTTTGTCTATTCAGTATCCTCACAAATCCTTATCTGTTTAAAAACTTTCATTTGTCTCTCTAGTGCTTGCTGTCTGTAGGCTATTGTGTAAACTGAAACATTTCCTCTGTGTAATTATCTCTTGGCTAGTGGGGGCTGGTTCTTTTGTGTTCTTGTAAAAAAAAGAAGCTATTCTGGTTTTTAAGCCCTAACTTTGGTAGGGTTTCTGTCTTTGCACACAGTGCAGACTGGAGAAGTTGTTGACCGCAACTGAGCTACAAAATATAAGTATCTTGATTTTTTTTGATTATTTTTACAGATTACTGTTTTTACAATTTAATATATATAAAGCACTTTGTCTATTCAGTATCTTCACAAATCCTTATCTGTTTAAAAACTTTCATTTGTCTCTCTAGTGCTTGCTGTCTGTAGGCTATTGTGTAAACTGAAACATTTCCTCTGTGTAATTATCTCTTGGCTAGTGGGGGCTGGTTCTTTTGTGTTCTTGTAAAAAAAAGAAGCTATTCTGGTTTTTAAGCCCTAACTTTGGTAGGGTTTCTGTCTTTGCACACAGTGCAGACTGGAGAAGTTGTTGACCGCAACTGAGCTACAAAATATAAGTATCTTGATTTTTTTTGATTATTTTTACAGATTACTGTTTACAATTTAATATATATAAAGCACTTTGTCTATTCAGTATCTTCACAAATCCTTATCTGTTTAAAAACTTTCATTTGTCTCTCTAGTGCTTGCTGTCTGTAGGCTATTGTGTAAACTGAAACATTTCCTCTGTGTAATTATCTCTTGGCTAGTGGGGGCTGGTTCTTTTGTGTTCTTGTAAAAAAAAGAAGCTATTCTGGTTTTTAAGCCCTAACTTTGGTAGGGTTTCTGTCTTTGCACACAGTGCAGACTGGAGAAGTTGTTGACCGCAACTGAGCTACAAAATATAAGTATCTTGATTTTTTTTGATTATTTTTACAGATTACTGTTTTTACAATTTAATATATATAAAGCACTTTGTCTATTCAGTATCTTCACAAATCCTTATCTGTTTAAAAACTTTCATTTGTCTCTCTAGTGCTTGCTGTCTGTAGGCTATTGTGTAAACTGAAACATTTCCTCTGTGTAATTATCTCTTGGCTAGTGGGGGCTGGTTCTTTTGTGTTCTTGTAAAAAAAAAGCTATTCTGGTTTTTAAGCCCTAACTTTGGTAGGGTTTCTGTCTTTGCACACAGTGCAGACTGGAGAAGTTGTTGACCGCAACTGAGCTACAAAATATAAGTATCTTGATTTTTTTGATTATTTTTACAGATTACTGTTTTTACAATTTAATATATATAAAGCACTTTGTCTATTCAGTATCTTCACAAATCCTTATCTGTTTAAAAACTTTCATTTGTCTCTCTAGTGCTTGCTGTCTGTAGGCTATTGTGTAAACTGAAACATTTCCTCTGTGTAATTATCTCTTGGCTAGTGGGGGCTGGTTCTTTTGTGTTCTTGTAAAAAAAAGAAGCTATTCTGGTTTTTAAGCCCTAACTTTGGTAGGGTTTCTGTCTTTGCACACAGTGCAGACTGGAGAAGTTGTTGACCGCAACTGAGCTACAAAATATAAGTATCTTGATTTTTTTTGATTATTTTTACAGATTACTGTTTTTACAATTTAATATATATAAAGCACTTTGTCTATTCAGTATCTTCACAAATCCTTATCTGTTTAAAAACTTTCATTTGTCTCTCTAGTGCTTGCTGTCTGTAGGCTATTGTGTAAACTGAAACATTTCCTCTGTGTAATTATCTCTTGGCTAGTGGAGGCTGGTTCTTTTGTGTTCTTGTAAAAAAAAAAGCTATTCTGGTTTTTAAGCCCTAACTTTGGTAGGGTTTCTGTCTTTGCACACAGTGCAGACTGGAGAAGTTGTTGACCGCAACTGAGCTACAAAATATAAGTATCTTGATTTTTTTTGATTATTTTTACAGATTACTGTTTTTACAATTTAATATATATAAAGCACTTTGTCTATTCAGTATCTTCACAAATCCTTATCTGTTTAAAAACTTTCATTTGTCTCTCTAGTGCTTGCTGTCTGTAGGCTATTGTGTAAACTGAAACATTTCCTCTGTGTAATTATCTCTTGGCTAGTGGGGGCTGGTTCTTTTGTGTTCTTGTAAAAAAAAAAGCTATTCTGGTTTTTAAGCCCTAACTTTGGTAGGGTTTCTGTCTTTGCACACAGTGCAGACTGGAGAAGTTGTTGACCGCAACTGAGCTACAAAATATAAGTATCTTGATTTTTTTTGATTATTTTTACAGATTACTGTTTTTACAATTTAATATATATAAAGCACTTTGTCTATTCAGTATCTTCACAAATCCTTATCTGTTTAAAAACTTTCATTTGTCTCTCTAGTGCTTGCTGTCTGTAGGCTATTGTGTAAACTGAAACATTTCCTCTGTGTAATTATCTCTTGGCTAGTGGGGCTGTTTTTTTTGTGTTCTTGTAAAAAAAAAAGCTATTCTGGTTTTTAAGCCCTAACTTTGGTAGGGTTTCTGTCTTTGCACACAGTGCAGACTGGAGAAGTTGTTGACCGCAACTGAGCTACAAAATATAAGTATCTTGATTTTTTTTGATTATTTTTACAGATTACTGTTTTTACAATTTAATATATATAAAGCACTTTGTCTATTCAGTATCTTCACAAATCCTTATCTGTTTAAAAACTTTCATTTGTCTCTCTAGTGCTTGCTGTCTGTAGGCTATTGTGTAAACTGAAACATTTCCTCTGTGTAATTATCTCTTGGCTAGTGGGGGCTGGTTCTTTTGTGTTCTTGTAAAAAAAAGAAGCTATTCTGGTTTTTAAGCCCTAACTTTGGTAGGGTTTCTGTCTTTGCACACAGTGCAGACTGGAGAAGTTGTTGACCGCAACTGAGCTACAAAATATAAGTATCTTGATTTTTTTTGATTATTTTTACAGATTACTGTTTTTACAATTTAATATATATAAAGCACTTTGTCTATTCAGTATCTTCACAAATCCTTATCTGTTTAAAAACTTTCATTTGTCTCTCTAGTGCTTGCTGTCTGTAGGCTATTGTGTAAACTGAAACATTTCCTCTGTGTAATTATCTCTTGGCTAGTGGGGGCTGGTTCTTTTGTGTTCTTGTAAAAAAAAGAAGCTATTCTGGTTTTTAAGCCCTAACTTTGGTAGGGTTTCTGTCTTTGCACACAGTGCAGACTGGAGAAGTTGTTGACCGCAACTGAGCTACAAAATATAAGTATCTTGATTTTTTTTGATTATTTTTACAGATTACTGTTTTTACAATTTAATATATATAAAGCACTTTGTCTATTCAGTATCTTCACAAATCCTTATCTGTTTAAAAACTTTCATTTGTCTCTCTAGTGCTTGCTGTCTGTAGGCTATTGTGTAAACTGAAACATTTCCTCTGTGTAATTATCTCTTGGCTAGTGGGGCTGGTTCTTTTGTGTTCTTGTAAAAAAAAAGAAGCTATTCTGGTTTTTAAGCCCTAACTTTGGTAGGGTTTCTGTCTTTGCACACAGTGCAGACTGGAGAAGTTGTTGACCGCAACTGAGCTACAAAATATAAGTATCTTGATTTTTTTTGATTATTTTTACAGATTACTGTTTTTACAATTTAATATATATAAAGCACTTTGTCTATTCAGTATCTTCACAAATCCTTATCTGTTTAAAAACTTTCATTTGTCTCTCTAGTGCTTGCTGTCTGTAGGCTATTGTGTAAACTGAAACATTTCCTCTGTGTAATTATCTCTTGGCTAGTGGGGGCTGGTTCTTTTGTGTTCTTGTAAAAAAAGAAGCTATTCTGGGTTTTAAGCCCTAACTTTGGTAGGGTTTCTGTCTTTGCACACAGTGCAGACTGGAGAAGTTGTTGACCGCAACTGAGCTACAAAATATAAGTATCTTGATTTTTTTTGATTATTTTTACAGATTACTGTTTTTACAATTTAATATATATAAAGCACTTTGTCTATTCAGTATCTTCACAAATCCTTATCTGTTTAAAAACTTTCATTTGTCTCTCTAGTGCTTGCTGTCTGTAGGCTATTTTGTCCCACCCTCCCTCCCTGTTGGTGTCTTGCTCTTATACTTGGTGGCTTTGCAGTTGCCCGCCCCTACTGTGACACACCTCCCAGTCTAGTGTCATTAGCTCATTCTGCTTAATACAGAGAGAACATTTGATAAGGCCTTCTGTTCCTCCTTTTTCCCTTTCAAAAAGTAAAACAAAACTTTTTTTTTTCTGTTTTGCCTGAACCTTCTTGTGTTCTGACTGTCCTTCTCAAACATTTTGGAAATATACAGTATATTTCAGAGCATTTGTTATAACTGTATTTGCTATAACTGATTTAAGTATTTTTTTCTGGCTTTTTGATTATTTACTGCTTAGCGACTGCATTTTAGCCTGTTTATACAGCTCTGCATTCTATTTAAACTGTTTTTGTGTTGATTAACTGTTTTGCACTTTTAAAAAGTTATTTGTTGCTTAATTTTACCTGTAGGCTAACACACTCAAGTGCGCTAGCCGCTTAAAAGCATTTATAGCATTTACTGTCTGTTTTTCCTCTGTTTTCTGCAAAAAAGAAAAAAAAAAATCTTGTTTTCCCACCTTACTGAACTAGAATAGTCCAGTCTTCAGAGTTTGCTGATCTCTGGGCTTTGTCTTGGTTCCTGTGCTATTCCATATCCTTATTTGGATAAAAGGAAGCGTCTTTGTTCACCAGTGGGAGTGGGGAGCACTGAGCAGCCTATTTGTCCCTAGAGGAGTGGTTCCAGCCAGAAACTTGTAGTCTATTGGCCATTTTGGGTCAATTCCTAGCTCTTTTCAGCCCCCTGTAATAAAGCCCGCTTTAGAGTGCTTTTTCGCTTGTATTCAACTCAGCACTGCTCCTCGTGGTGTCCTGCAGAGTTCTACAAGCAGCAGAGAGCAAAAGAGTGACTTTTCCTGATTTAAGTATTTTTTCTGGCTTTTTGATTATTTACTGCTTAGCGACTGCATTTTCGCCTGTTTATACAGCTCTGCATTCTATTTAAACTGTTTTGTGTTGATTAACTGTTTTGCACTTTTAAAAAAGTTATTTGTTGCTTAATTTTACCTGTAGGCTAACACACTCAAGTGCGCTAGCTGTTTAAAAGCATTTACTGTCTGTTTTTCCTCTGTTTTCTGCAAAAAAAAAAAAACAAAATCTTGTTTTCCCGCCTTACTGAACTAGAATAGTCCAGTCTTCAGAGTTTGCTGATCTCTGGGCTTTGGCTTGGTTCCTGTGCTATTCCATATCCTTATTTGGATAAAGGGAAGCTTCTTTGTTCACCAGTGGGAGTGGGGAGCACTGAGCAGCCTATTTGTCCCTAGAGCAGTGGTTCCAGCCAGAAACTTGTAGTCTATTGGCCATTTTGGGTCAATTCCTAGCTCTTTTCAACCCCCTGCTATAAAGCCCACTTTAGTGCGCTTTTGCGTGATTTAGCGCGGAGTTGCCCATAGAGCACCATCGGGCAGCGCCGGTTAAACAAGGTTAAACTATTTCTGGCTCCGTAAAGTCTGCTCTTCAATTTTTCCCTTAGAACTTCTCTACTTGCAATCTAAACAGTCTATTCTCTATCTCAAAAGCTCAGCACTTGCTCCTAAAGCATTTTTATATAGGTAAAGTACTTATATACTAAACAAAGTACTACATTAGCCTAGAATCCCCTTGAGTACCCATTTCCTTATAGGTCCCTTCTGACTCAGTTACACAGCAAACTTTTTCACTTTTTCTAGCATGTCGAAGGGTCAGTTGCTAGCGTCCTCTCCTGTTCAGCTGGTGAATCTGGGCATCTTGAGGCAATGTTACAATTGCCTCATGTACACAGACAACCCACTCCTTCTCCCACAAAACACAAATACATGTGAGAGATGCAACTATATAGCCAAACTGGAGGCTGAGCTCTCTCAACTCAGGACTGGCAAGACCAGACAGGAGGAGAAGGAAACCACGCACACCACAAACCCAGTTTCACATAGAACTATCACAACTGCAAAACAAACACATAAACACACAAAGACATACTCGGATGCACTGATCAAAAATCTACCAAAACTACAGAGGCCTCCAAAGCAGACACCCAAGCAACTGCCACCTCAAGACATAAGACATGCAACACATAGTTCTCAAAGTCAGTGTGCTAAACAGTCACAGCCCTTAAGGCCAAACACAATGCCAGACACACTTGTTATAGGTGACTCCATAGTCAGACACACTGACATCCCACTCACCAGACTGAACAAGGAAATAATCACAGTAAGCTGCCTGTCAGGCGCTAGAATCCACCACATAACACAAGCACTCAGGTCACTCCACAGCAAGTACAAGTATGACTCAGTCATTGTCCATGCCGGTGTGAACTACCTGAGACGTACCTCCCTGGACTACATGAAAAGAGACATAGAGGAGCTCTCAGATTATGTAGCCCAGGCCGGTATGACCCTGACCCTGAGCAGTATCCTACCCTCACCAAGAATGATGCCACAATACAGAGACAAAATGATCAGCTTTAATAATTGGCTTAATTACTGGTGTCATTCTAAGGGGATCCAATGTCTGTCTGCCTGGGATGACATGCTTGACAAGCCACGCTGCTTAACAAGGGACGGCTTGCACCTGTCACCCCTTGGCTTCCGGATATTGGCAAAGGCTCTTGCCACCCCCGTAGTGCCTTTTTTCGGCAAGGCTCAAATGATAAACCTACCACCCTAGAAAACAAAAATGGAGAAAAACTAAGGGTAATACTGCTCAATGCCAGAAGTCTAAACCTCAAGATGCACTCCCTCGAAGCCCTCCTCAGTATGGAGAACATTGATGTCTGTGCTGTGACTGAAACCTGGTTCAAGGCTCCTGAGAGCACCCCAGCACTATCAGGTTATACCTCATATCATGCGTTCCGGCCCCAAAATCCGGACCGAACCACAAAAGGAGGGGGAGTATCCATATTCATAAAGGATACCCACACCTCCAGGTTAGTGGCAACGCACGAAGCATCGGAGACCATCCAGGTGCAATTAACCATAGGTAAAACTGCCCTACAGTTTGTAGCATGCTACAGACCACCTTCTCAAACTCAGGAAACCCACACAGCCTTCCTGAAGACACTGGAGAGTATGAATGTCTCTCCAAACACCATCATACTGGGTGACTTCAACTACCCAAACATAGACTGGGAACATTACTCAAGCCCCAACACCCTAGCCCAAAGGTTCCTGGAGTTCATAAACTCAAATGCTATGGAACAACTAGTCACCATTCCCACAAGAGGAGAAAATATACTAGACCTGATCATCACAAACATGGGGACAAAATGCTCCACACCGGAAGTATATCCCTCATTGGTGAGATCAGACCATAAATTAATCTCATTGGAGATCCACATCCCGCCCCACCCCAGCAAAAGACCACAGTGAAGAACTTCTCAAAAGCAAACTTCACACTTCTTAAGACTGGAGTGGTATCCTTCAAGGCCCCGAGCCAGTGGAAACCACAACCCACGCTGCTGAAACCCTTACAAATGCCTTCTACGAGCACCTCCAGGAATGTATGGATCAAGCAATCCCTAATAAAATCAAGACCCTTTCCACCAAAGGCAGGCGTCCGGTCTGGTGGACCCCAGCCATAAACAAACTCTACAACAAGAGGAGAAAGCTACTACATGACAGAGCAAAATCCCTAAAAGGGAAGGCATCTCTGATCAATACTAGCAAAAAAACTACGATCACTCATAAAATCATCCAAGGCCAACTTTGAGAGAAAAATCGCTAATGACACAAAAGACAATCATAAGGCCTTCTTTAGCTATGTTAGAAACCTGGGTGGAAACTCCCAGATATGCTCAGAATTAGTCTAAAATGATAAAAAATCACTGAACCCACAGACATTGCCAACATACTGGCAGACAGGTTCAGTGCAAATTTCTCCCTCCCTCCCCCAAAAGGAGAAATATCTATCCCACCAGAGTCTAGCCTCCCAAACATCTCAGATGCCCAGGTGAGAGCTGCTCTCTCTAAAGCAAAAACACAGCATCAATGGGACCGGACGGTGTCCCCGGCTGTGTGCTACGAACTCCATGAGGAACTAAACCCACACATAAGGCTGCTGTTTAATCTTAGCCTTACTACAGGATACGTACCCAAAGAATGGCGTACGGCAACTGTGGTCCCACTCCACAAAGGCGGTGCTTCTACGGACCCTGGAAATTACCGCCCATAAGCTTGACGAGCCTTGTCTGCAAAGCTATGGAGAGGATCATAATGGAACTCATAAATAAAGACATTGGGGACCTACAGACACTGGATCCTACCCAATTTGGCTTTGTCAAGGGCAGATCCTGCCTCTTGAACTTGGTCGACTTTTTCGAAACAGTCACTAAGGCCATTGATGAGGGTAAGGCAGTTCACACAGCCTACCTTGACCTAGCAAAAGTGTTCAACACAATACCCCACTCGGGCATCATAGAAAAGCTCACCAGCTTAGATGTAAACCCATATGTCACAAGATGGGTTGCAAACTGGCTCAAGGACAGAACACACAGGGTTAGAGTTGCTGGTGCCATGTCAGACTCTAAGCCGGTCACAAGTGGTGTCCCACAGGGCTCAGTCCTGGGCCCCCTCTTGTTTGGCATTTATTTTTCTGAAGTGCAGGCAAACATAGGGGGATTGTGGCTGACAAAATTTGCAGATGACTGCAAACTGGGCACCATAATTGACACTCCATCAGACACAGACATCCTCCAGAGAGGTCTCATAGAAATGGATAACTGGTGCCAGAGCCATGGCCTTAAGCTAAATGCCAAAAAATGTATAGTCATACCCTTTGGGAAAAACAAGGTAACCCCTAATTACCACATAGGTGGTAATCCATTAAACACGGAAGAAGTTATCAGGGACCTGGGGACCCAAGTTGACAGTAACCTCTCTTTTGACACTCACATTGCCAAAGTGGTTAGGAAGACCTTCTACATTGCCCACCTGATCATGAAGGGATTCACATCCAGATCAGGAGAGGTCATTGTACCCCTGTACTCTTCACTTATCAGACCAATGATTGAGTACAACGCCCGTTCGAATGTACCTTACCCGACACCTGCAGCAGTTGGAAAGACCCCAAAAGTTCCTCACCAAAAGGATAAAGGGGCTCAAACATATGTCATCGATGCCCGACTGAAGAAACTCCAGCTCTATTCAGTCACATACCATCTGCTCAGAGGTGATCTGTGCCTGACATACAAGGCCATGTCCAACCCGGAATTAATGGACATGCTCCACCTCAAAAAATCCAAATCCACCAGAGCCACGAGAGCAAGAGACTTAAACCTCAACACGGATATAAATAGGACGTGCTGGAGGGACAGATTCATCACCCAGAGACTCCTTACACTATGGAACAGAATCCCAGTCCATGTGAGGCAGAGCCCCTCACTGACTCTGTTCAAGAGAAATCTTGATGAGTGGATGGGAGATCGTAGGTTTACCCCGGGAATCATCTCTGTGTCACTGCTGGACAGAGGCACAGCAAACTAATGGGTATAGTATTCTCATCCTAAGGGGTGGTGAAAGCCACACACACTCTGGCTAGGCTTATAAATGCCCTAGGGCAGATAGCCTAGTATGAACCTATGAACCTATGAACCTATAACCATATCAGCCAAATTTCTAGCTCTTCTATAGGAGATGTTTACATGACTAGAAAAGACCCCATCAAATGTTTATCTCGTAGCAACATAGGCCAAAATTGTCTAACCTTCTTAACTACTAAGTCAGTAATTACATTAAAAGTAGTTACAAAATAAATTTCAGTATTATTTTTACCAGTATTGTTTTCCAAATTCTGTAAATAAAAAGTCGTATGTCTAGACGGTTCCCCTTCAAACCATTGAACGTTGAAAACATTCAAGTTCAGATCATAGAGAGCAGAACATCGAGTTTGAAAACATTGAAGGTTTGAAGGGGAAGAAAAAGGTAAGTGTAGGTGGGAGAATGTTTGTGTTTTTGCAGGGCACCAAGGTGCCCTGCATACTGTGTGTGTCTATGTGCCATCTGTGTGATGGCACTACAGATAGGGTACAGAAAATCTCCCATTTAGCCCTTCTGCATAGAGTGCTAAATGGGAGAGTTCCCTTTACTCCACTGTAGTGTGGTCTCAGAGTTGGAATATTAAAGTAGGGGGGTGTGGGGGTGCAGGGGGGCTGAAGCCCCCCCTGCATACAATTGTTAAAGTTTATTTTTCTTTCCTTTTTTTTTTTTGGTTACACTTGTAACCTTCGATGTTTCAAAATTCGATGCTCTGGTCTCGATGATCAGAATTTTGATGTTTTGAAATTTCGATGGTTAGAAGTGTAACCGTCTAGACATATTAGTAGCAATATTCTCCCCATTATTCATAACATTACATGTGAAGTTGTTAATCTCACCGATTATTCTCACTGATGGGTTGGAGCCGATCCTCGGCTCCTACACGGCCGATAGCAAGCTCAGGGCTTGCCAGTAGCTCGAGACCAGCCCCTTATCCCACCATACACTGCTAGAATTACCTCAGATCTAGTTTGCCGTGGCAAAAGAGATCTCAGTGATCCAGATAGCTAGGACCATTTTAGTAACAGAATTAATAGCAAGTTTTTAAAAAAGTTTTCCTTTTTGATATATTTATGTAGTGTGTGTTAGTTCAGCTTTCCATCTCCCCTCAAGCTCCTGTGTCTATGTCTGCATCTACTGACCCCTCTAAGTGTAGAGACCCTGAGCCTCAAGTACCCCCACAGGGTGTCCCCTGCTCTTCTGAGACCTCCCCAGACCTCCCCCACTTAGGAGGTGCCTAGAAAGAGACTGTGCAAGAGGAGGCACTTAGACTCCCCTCAGGAGTCTTTGACATCTGACATGGACTTAGATGAGTCAGAAGGGTCCCCTCGGTCTCTCTCTGAGGATATCTCTTTTGCAGAGATACTAGAGATCCTTAGTCAGAGGGGCGACTGGCAGTCCAAGACCCCTACTGAGGATGAGTCTGTGCTCTTGAAGGCTTTTTGGTCTCAACCTTCCACTTCTTGGGTGTCTCCACGTTACGACGAGCTCATGGATCTGATCTCTCGTAAGGCATGGGAGTCACCGGAGGCCATGGAACCTGTCCCTCGTAGACCCAATAAATTCATATCTGCCCCAGTCGATAAACCTTTTTTGACAAAAGGAGTGCCTGTGGATGCCATGGTGGTGGCTGCAGCCACCAAAAAGGAAGTATCTGAGACATCCTCTTCTATCCATCCCCCTAACAGAGATTCTAGGGATATGGATAGATATGGGAAGCACATGTTTGGTTCAGCGACTTTTTCTCTGTGATCACTGAACTACTTGATCCATTTTACAAGACTACAGCGAGATCTCCTGAAAGAGCTAGGAGATACTTTCCAGGGTACAGTAGCTGCAGGAGTGGCCGACAAAGACAAAGCCCAGCTCGCTATCCTATACAGCTGATGGTTCGAGTAGAGCCGCTAGTTTGGGCATTGCTCTTCGCAGACAAGCCTGGATGTGTCTCTGTTCCTTTGTGGAACCCTTCAAGTCTTCTTTTATTAGTACCCCATTTCATGGCTCATCACTGTTTGGGCCCAAAGTAAAGGAAACTTTAACCAGGTGTGAACAGGAAGGCAAGACTTTATCTGCCGTTGGGGTCTGCTTTTCCACTCCTACTTGGCCCTACCCCAAAGGCCCTAGGGGGGGAAGATGTGGTTCCACAAAACTCAAGCAGCCTTTCACGACACACGTGGTGAAACCCCCTCTAGAGGCAGAGGAGGGGGTTATAATGGAAGATGCCGCCCCCGTGGCAGAGGGGGTCCGCAGCAACAGGGTGACAGGAGTCAGTTCTCCGGTCAGTCCTACCAGCGCTCCTGAAAGGGGGCCTGACTGTTCAGCTCTGGAGGCAGTCAGGGGTCACTTGTCTTTGTACCCAGAAGCCTGGATAAACATAACATTGGATACTTGGGTACAAAGCATCATTTCCAGGGGATATTTCATACCGTTCTTTACCCCTCCCATTCCTATTAAAAAAATCCCAGATGTTCCACCCAATCTCAGGGAACAAGCAATCGTAGAGCTCCACAGTTTGCTAGAAAAAAGAGTCATCCAACCAGTCCCAGCAGACCAAGTTGGATTCGGAACTTACTCAAGATTCTTTTTGGTACCAAAGAAAACAGGGGACTGGAGACCTATCTTGGACCTCAACAGACTCAACAAGTTCATAAAGAAAGCGAAATTCCGAATGCTCATGCTTCAGTCCATTCTTCCCTTTTTAGGGAAAGGTGATTGGATGTGCTCCATAGATCTCAAGGATGCGTACTATCACATAAAGATGGACAGATGCTCCAGAGATCATCTGCGCTTCCAGCTGGGAGCCAATCATTACCAGTTTCGAGCCCTGCCCTTTGGTCTCACTTCAGCCCCCAGAGTGTTCACCAAATGCATGGCAGTGGTCATGGCTCACCTGAGGAGTCTAGGATTCCAGGTGTGTCCATACTTAGATGATTGGCTCCTCACCACTACCACCAGGCATCAATTGACTCAGGCAACACAATACACTCTGACACTCTGCCATCAATTAGGCATTACAATCAACTTTGAAAAGTCTGCCTTATCGCCATCTCAGCATACCATTTTTATAGGAGCAGAGTTGGATACCTCAACCACCACTCTACGTCTCCCTATCAAAAGAGTCTCCCTTCTTCACCAAAACATCAGCCCACTGGTGTCAAAGAACAAAGCTACAGCAGCAGAGGTATTGAAAGTACTAGGTTTGATGGCAGCAGCAATCCTGGCTATACCACTCGCAAGGATGCATATGCGAATCCTTCAATGGCTTCTTTTCACTCAGTGGTCTTACCAGAAACTACCAATGCACCACATGATTCTTATCACGGATTCTTGCAGGAGAGACCTTCAGTGGTTGTTGACTTCTCTTCATGTTACACTAGGGAGACCCTTTGTCCCCCCCCCAGTAGCCACTGTGACCACGGACGCTTCCCTGATAGGGTGGGGGGGCATTTTCAGGGAAAGACTGCCCAAGGCGCATGGACAAATCAAGAATCACATCTGCACATCAATGTTCTAGAGCTGAGAGCAGTACTTCTGGCATTGCAGTACTTTCAGGACTCTCTCCCTCTAGGGACTATTGCAATTCAGACCAACAACATGTCAGTAGTCTGGTACTTGAACAAGCAGGACGGAACTAAGTCTTACCCCCTTTGTCGAGGAGCCCTCAGGGTTTGGCAATGGGCTGTGTCATCCCAGCGTTTTCTGTTAGCAATGCACATCCCAGGGAAATCCAACATCATAGCGGACAAGCTAAGCAGGGCAATATTACTCCCTCATGAGTGGTCTCTCAAACAACAGGTTGCGGAGTTGATTTTCCGCAAATGGGGCCAGCCTTGCTGCGACCTTTTTGCCAGCCACATCAATTCAAAATGCAGAAGCTACTTTGCCCTGATACCACCTCCCGGTCATCCCCTGAGAGATGCAATTTACACGATTGGCCCCCGGGTCTCTTTTATGCATTTCCACCCTTCCCATTAATACCCAGATTTCTACAGAAAGCAAAATTGCTGGGAAGGAAGGTTATACTCATAGCCCCCTACTGGCCTCGACAGATTTGGTTTCCGTTCCTTCACCATCATCTGTTGGGGGATCCATGGATCCTGGACCCAGTTCCGGACCTTCTGATGCACCCGTCAGGGGACCTTCATCCTTCTCTACAGTCCCTGAAACTGACTGCTTGGCTAATCCACTTCCCCTAATTGTCAGGCTTCATTCAATTTCAGAAGATACAAGACAGATTCTCTTGTCCTCTCACAAGCCATCTACCAGGAAGTTATATGGCAGCAAATGGAAAAGGTTCTCAATCTGGGCCAACGCGCAGAACATTGACCCTTTTCGAGCTCCACTATCTTCGATCTTGGAATTGTTGACAAAAATTTTTAAGGAAGGGGCAGCAGCTGCTACAGTTTGAGTTCAGTTAGCTGCTATCTCAAATTTTCACCTTGGTCTTGATGGCTGAAATATTATGAGCCATAAATTATCCAAAACCTTCCTTAAAGGCATTCTTCATATGAGATCTCCGATCAAAATTCCCTTTTCTCCCTGGAATTTAAACCTTATTCTTCCTCCCTCTGAACCAGCTTTTTCTTATGCTTTAAAATTCTTATCGTGGAAAACAATTTTTCTTGTGCCCATTACGTCTTCCCGCAGAGTGTCAGAACTTCAAGCATTATCCATCAGACCACCCTACATGATCTTCCATGCTGATAGAGTATCTCTCAGAATGAACCCCTCATTTTTACCTAAAGTCTGTTCTGAGTCAAACATCAATCAGGTCATTGAACTACCAGTGTTCTTCCCCAACCACTCTAACAACTTAGAATATATGCTGCACAAACTTGATGTTCACAGACAGCTCAGATTTTATCTTGACAGAACTAAGGATATTAGGAAATCAGATCAACTTTTTGTAGCCTTCTCAGAAGCAAAAAAAGGCAATCCAGTGGCTAAAACAACCTTATCTAAATGGTTTTCCGATTGTATATCCTTTGTTTATGAAAATGTGAACATGCCTTTAATACACAAACCAAAAGCTCATTCTACCAGAGCTGTCTCTACCTCTTCTGCTTTTCAAGTAAATTGCCCCTTGATGATATTTGCGCTGCAGCCACTTGGTCTAACCCTCATACCTTTATCTCACATTACAAAGTAGATAAGGCTTCTAGGGACAGGTCTTCCTTTGGCTCTACAGTACTGAAGAACATACTCCCATGAGCCACCCAGGGTTGAGGGTGCTAGGGACACTACCCATCAGTGAGAATAATCGGCGAGATTAACAACTTCACATATAGAAGTTATGTACTTACCATAACGTTCCATGTGAGTTGTTTATCTCACCTTTATTCTCACGTCCCTCCCTCATTCCCCCTCCTGGCTGACTGTTGACTTAGAGGCTAATGCCATCCTGGTTATTCAATATTTCTCTTTCCCTTTGGGTACTCTTCTTCGTAGATATATATAAGAGAGTATGTATAGGTTGTATATATGTATATATATATATATATATATATATATATATATATATATATATATATATATGTATAGACTATTATTCACAGCAAACAAGATCTAAGGTAATTCTAGCAGTGCATAGTGGGATAAGGGGCTGGTCTCGAGCTACTGGCAAACCTTGAGCTTGCTATCAGCCGTGTCAGAGCCGAGGAATGGCTCCAACCCATCAGTGAAAATAAAGGCGAGATAAACAACTCACATGGAACGTTATGGTAACTACATAACTTCTATATAGCTCATTACTACTTTGATTAATATTTGAATTATTCTTCTCATCTCTTATTCTCATAATTTTTTGTTTAGCTTGTGCCACAACCCCTCTGTCATACCCTCTACTAATAAACATTTGTTCAGCCTCCAATATTTCCCTGTCAAATAGGTGGTGAGTCCCATACGACCTGTTGATCCGTAACAATTCATTATAAAGAAGCACAGAAATTAAGTGGTGTGGATGACAGCCTGCCGCATATAAGAACTAGTTTCTCTGGTTACATTTTCTGTGGATACCATTCTCTAAGCCATTAAGATGTGTATCCAAAAAGCTTACCTCATGACCCAGCTGTACTCCATCAAACTGGAGCCCCATGTGATTAACTTGCAAATCTTTAACAAAAAGCTGGGCCTCTCTACTGGTTCCATTACACAAAAATATCAAATCATCTGTAAATCTAAAGTAAACAAGTATCCTAGATTTATAGGACAAATGGGAATAACTATATTTTTCCTCAAATTTCGCTATCACTAAATTCGCATACATGGGGGGCAAAAGCTGCCCCCATAGCTGTTCCCTGTAACTGATGAAAAATCTCCCCATTAAAAATAAAAAAAATATTTTTAATCAAAAAAGAACCAGATCCATCAAAAAATGGGACATGGGAGAATCACCTAAAAAATGAAAAAGGGCCTGCATACCTATATTATGTCTTATGTTTGTATAAAGACTCTTAACATCCATACAAAGCCAGAACATATTATCATTCCATACAATATCCTTAATTTTATTCAAAAAGTCCTGGCTATCACGGATGTAGGACAGAGTGTCAAGGACATAATTTTTCAAATATTCATGTAACAGGACAGAGATATTTTTCAAAAAATATTTTTCAGCTGACACAATTGGCCTACCATGCAGAATATTGATACCTTTATGTGTTTTAGGAAGGCAATAAAACATTGCTATACTTGTATTATCCACAGTAAACTTTTTTATAAATCAGCAGTTGTAAAATAGCCTAACCTTAAACCTTTCTTCAGTAACAAGTGATGTTAAGTTGTCATTCTCGCCTTCATTCTTACTGGATGGTTCCGACTCGGCCTATACTATAGCTCGAGAGCTATTTTTACCGGCTCGAGGCAGCCCTATATCCCACAATAACATGCGCTAACTCCCCAGATCTCGTTTGATGCTTCGCTGCGAGGTTGTGTTTTTACCGGCTCAGGTCAGTCAAGAACTTTTTGTGTAGTTTTTTAGGTAAAAGGTTTGATTTCCCTATCTAATAATATTCCTCACTGTATTACCTAATCCTTAAATCTTCTTAGCTAAATTTTTGTTAAGCCCTTCCCCCCCTTTTTCGTCAAACTTATAGACGGTCCTTCGGGCCTTAGCTCTTCTATAGTTTTTCCTATAGTGCCCCTTTTTAGTGTGTGTGTGTGATTGCTTTTTTAGTCAGCCCTTTAACTTCTCCCCTTGTGTTAGAGTTTGAGTGTGAGTTGTGAGTGCTGACTGTGTTGACTCTTAGTGTCCACCATAATGTCTAAAGACACTAAGATTTCAGGATTCAAGAAGTGTGACTCGTGCTGTCAGAAGATGTCTCTGACAGACGGTCACACTTTTTGTGTTTATTGTTTAGGACCCTTGCACCTGCAGGACTCTTGTTCTGTTTGTCACGGATTTAGTTCAAGAGTCCTGCAGGAGTGACGTAATAAGCTAATTTTGAGGGGCTTATTGAAGCCCGATGACTCCCCGTCTAAGTCTGGCTCGGGGAAGTCGCCCAAGCCCGCCAAACCCTCGGTTCCAGCTTCTGAGTCGACGGCTGACGGAACCAAAAGTGCTCTGACATCGGCTCCAGTCGGATCCGATGCGAGCAAGACTTTGCCTGCTCCAAAACCCGTTTTGGAGCCGACAACAGCGCGCAAGTGCTCTAGATCACCCTCAGTAGAGTCCGTTCGATCGGCTCCAGGATCGACCTTACTGTTGGAGCGGAGTCATAGGACTCATTCTTCCAGGTCTTCCAGGCTGTCTGACCATGACATTGAGAGGGTGGTCAGTAGACTCCTCAAGTCCTAGGCACTGGCCCAAATAATTCAAAGCCCATCTCACTAGACTGTGGCTCCCTCGGTGCCACTTTTGATTCCTCATCCGACTCTTCAGTTGAGCTCGGAGCCGGAGTTTGTCGGAACCAGGACCTTGCCCACGTCGGAGCCGATACTACCACCTTCGGCCCCGGCGTCATTGGCTCCGACCTCTTCATTGGTGCCATCCGTGGAGAGGTCCGGGTGCCGGGACTCCATCGTCGGCTCCGAGGGGGCGAGTGGCATTGGACCCTTGTCCGACCCTGTTCTCCCTCTCGGAGCATCGGCTCTGGTTAGTTCGGCCCCGACATCATTCTCGGAGCCTTCTCTGTCGGCGCCGGGGGTGGTCCTGGTATCCTCGGAGCCAGGGCTGTCTTCGGTGCCTGATAGGGGAGCCTTTGAGGTGATGAGGAGCGTGCTGGATCCGGTGTCCGCTCCAAAGTTGGTTCCTTCAGTTCCTCCCTCTACAGTGCCTGTTACGGTCTCTGGTCATCCTCTTGCAACTGATAGCAGAGTTCCAAAGTGCAGGGTACCCACTTTGGGTGTCTCTTCCTCGTCCGAGGCCTCCCCTGAAGTTTCAGGGGAACCCCCTAGGAAAAGAAAGTGCAAGAGGAAGCACGTGGACTCCCCCGAGTCTCTCACTTCGGACACCGACTTGGATGAATTGGAGGGTTCCCCGAGATCCCCCTCTGAGGATGTCTCCTTTTCAGACATCCTAGAGATCCTGAAACAGAGGGGGGAATTGGTCCACCCTCAAACCCTCCAAGGACGAGTCGGTTTACCTTGACGCTTTTGGGTCTTGCCCTTCCACCTCCTGGGTGTCCCCTCCTTTCGACCCACTGATGGAAGTAGTGGCCAGAAAGGCATGGGCAGCTCCTGACTCGATGGAACCTACCCCTAGGAGGCCTTCTAAATTTATTTCTGCTCCGGTAGACAAACCATTTCTGACCAAAGGTGTCTCGGTAGATGCTATGGTGGTAGCAGCTGCCACTAAGAAGGAATTAGCTGATCCTTCTGTACCCGTTCATCCTCCTAATAAAGACTCCAGGACTATGGACAGGTACGGTAAGTAGACATTTGCTTCAGCGACCTTTGCCATGCAATTGCTGAACTATTTATGTCATTTCACCCACCTTCAGAGAGATTTGCT
Organism: Protopterus annectens; assembly: GCF_019279795.1. Classification (NCBI taxonomy): domain Eukaryota; kingdom Metazoa; phylum Chordata; order Ceratodontiformes; family Protopteridae; genus Protopterus; species Protopterus annectens. Next base: position 12,416,526 of record NC_056740.1, read on the forward strand.
TAAAGAACTGGGTGACACCATACAGGATCCTTCTGCTGCGGGGTATCAGGACAAGATTAACTCCCAGCTGGCTACCCTGAATTACATTGCCAACTCCTCCATGCGGCTTATCTCTTATGCAGCCGATGGAGCGAGTAGGGCCGCAGGCACAGGTGTTGCATTGAGATGTCACACCTGGATGTGACTCTGTAATTTTGTTGATCCCTTCAAGGCATCCTTCACCAACACCCCCTTTGATGGTTCAGAGTTGTTTGGACCTCAGGTGAAGAATACTCTCACCAGGTGCGAGCAAGATGGTAAGACTCTCTCTGCCGTAGGAGCCCACTTTTCCACACCATCTAGACCATATCCTAAAGGTCAGAAGGGTGGAAAGATGTGGTTCCGCAAACCACAGGGAGTCGCGCCTGCTGCACATGGTGAACTTCTCTCCAGAGGCAGAGGGGGAACAATAATAGACGCCGCCCCAGGGGCAGAGGGGGTCCACAGAACCAGGGTTCCAGGGAATCCTTCCCTGACCAACCCTTTAGCATCCCTGAGAAGCTGCCTGACTGTCCACCTTCGGAGGCAGTCGGGGAAGATTATCTCTGTACCCGGAAGCCTGGCAATCCCTCTCTCAAGACAAATGGGTACAGTCGATCATATCCGAGGGTTACAAAATCCCCTTCATTTCCCCTCTGATCTAACCGCCGAGACCCCTCCCAGACATATCACTCGCACAAAGGGGTCAGGCACAGCTAGAGATAAAAAAGTTGTTAGAAAAAAGAGTCATCCAGGCAGTCCCAGCAGACCAGCTAGGATCCGGAATTTACTCCAGGTTCTTTTTGGTACCAAAAAAGACAGGAGACTGGAGACCCTTTTTGGACCTCAACAGACTGAACAAGTCTGTGCAGAAGACAAAATTTCGGATGGTAACGCTGCAGTCCATTCTGCCCTTCTTGGGCAGAGACAACTGGATGTGCTCGTTAGACCTTCAGGACGCGTACTATCATGTAAAGATACACAGGCGCTCCAGGAGGTTTCTCCGCTTCTGGCTGGGAGCCAGTCATTACCAATTCAGAGCCCTGCCCTTTGGTCTCACCACAGCCCCCCGGGTGTTCACCAGATGTTTGGCAGTGGTCACGGCTCACCTGAGACAAAAAGGATTCCAGGTGTTTCCATATTTAGATGACTGGCTCATTACCGCTACCACCAAGCAGCATCTTATCATAGTCAGGGATTACACCATTCGCATTTGCAACAAACTAGGTATTTCCATAAATTTCTCAAAATCCTCCTTGTCACCTTGTCAATGTATAAACTTCAAAGGCACCGTGTTAAACACCACAGAAATGTCTGCAACATTACCACCTCAGAGAGTGACAGACAGAGTTTCAGTCCAACAGAATTCAAGTCAAGTTAGTACTGAAAACATTAGGCCTCATGGCAGCGGCGACTCTCCTTCTCCCCTTAGCCCGCTTCCACATGAGAATTCTCCAGTGGATGCTTTTTTCTCAGTGGTCCTTTCAACGGCTCCCAATGACTCACAACATTTAGATAACCCCAACTTGCAAAAAACACCTCTCCTGGTGGATAGTCTCCCCTCAACTTCTTCAGGGCAGACCCTTTGTTCTTCCCTCTCCAGTTGCCACGGTGACAACGGATGCCTCCCTGATCGGGTGGGGGGCACTATCAGGGCAGGACTGTCCAGGGCACATGGCAACAATTAGAATGCCACCTGCACATAAATGTCCTGGAGATGAGAGCAGAGCTTTTATCGCTGGAAGCCCTTCAGGACTCTCTTCCCACAGGGATTATAGCAGTTCAAATGGACAATATGTCTGTAGTGTGGTACATAAACAAGCAGGGTGGAACAAAGTCCTACCCCCTATGTTGAGAAGCACTCAGACTTTGGCAGTGGGCGATCTCCTCTCAGCGGTTTCTGATAGCAATGCACATCCCCGGGAGGTCCAACGTCATAGCGGACAGACTGAGCAGAACAATTCTCATGCCTCACGAATGGTCTCTAAATCAAGCGGTAGCAGAGAGAAGTTTCCAGAAGTGGGGCCAGCCTTGCTACAACCTTTTCACAACACCTCAAAACAGCAAGTGCCTCGACTTCTTCACACTCTTCCCTCTACCAGGCCATCCCCCCAGAGACACTCTTGTCCACGATTGGCCTCGGGGTCTTCTATACGCTTTTCCCCCCTTTCTGTTGATTCCGCAGTTAATTCAGAAAGCAACTGCATTGAGATCCAAAATGATCCTCATTGCTCCGTACCGGCCTCGACAAGTATGGTTTCCGTTCCTGCACCATCATCTACTGGAACAGCCCTGGTATCTGGAACCATTTCCAGACCTTTTGACCCATCTGACGGGCAAGCTGCACCAGTCTCTTCAGTCCCTAAACCTCACAGCTTGGTTGCTCCACTTCCAACCATAGCCAGGCTTCCCTTTATTTCTCTTCCTGTCCGTGATATCATTCTTGCCTCCCATATGTCCAATACTAGGAAGACTTATGCGAGTAAATGGAAGCGTTTTTCGTTCTGGGCAGAAGCTAGGTCCTTAGATCCTTTTAATGCACCAATTCATAAAGTTCTAGATTTTCTGGCGGAGCTTTTTCATTCAGGGTCGTCGTCGGCCACTATCAGAGTACAACTAGCGGCCATTGCAAATTTTCATGTAGGGCTCTTGGATACCAATATTATGTCACATAAACTCTGTAAAGCTTTCCTCAAGGGCATCTTCTTGCTCAGACCTCCCATTAAGGATCCTCCTCCACAATGGGATCTAAATTTAGTGTTAACTTCATTAATTCTCCCTCCCTTTGAGCCTGCAGCTTCTTGTTCCCTCAAGCTTCTCTCTTGGAAAACTCTGTTTTTGGTGGCTATAACATCTGCCAGAAGGGTGTCGGAACTTCAGGCCTTGTCTGTCTGTCCCCCTTATTTGTTTTTTCATAAAGACAGGGTAGCTCTCAGAATGAATCCTTCCTTCCTACCAAAGGTTTCGTCTGAATCAAATCTGAACCACACTATTGACTTGCCTGTTTTCTTCCCAAATTATTCAAACAGGGCTGAACAGAAACTACATTCCCTGGATGTTCATCGTCAACTGCGGTATTATCTAGACAGTACAAAACAATTCAGAAAGTCAGAACAGCTCTTCCTCTCTTATGCTGAAGGAAAGAAAGGACTTTAAGTATCAAAGGTAACTCTTTCCAGATGGTTAGCATTCATAATTACCTTTGTCTATGAGTTGAGACACAAATAACTTCCTTCAAGACCTAAGGCTCATTCAACCAGGGCACTATCAACCTCAACAGCCTTTCAAGCAAGGTTACCATTAGATGCCATTTGTGCAGCAGCTACATGGGCTTCTCAACATACTTTTATTACCCATTACAAACTTGATATAGCCTCCAGAAATAGAGCTGACTTTGGTTCCACCGTACTCAGGAGTCTGTTCCGTTGAGCCACCCAGAACCAAGGTGCTAGGGACGCTGTCCCATCCAGCAAGAATGAAGGTGAGAATGACAACTTAACATTAAGAAGTTATGTACCTACCATAACGTTCCATGTTAGTTGTCTTCTTCTCGCCTTCTTTCTTGCGTCCCTCCCTCCTGCCCCCTAGCCTGGACAGACTTGAAGGTCTCTGAGTCCTTCTCTTTCATGATACATAGTTATTCAGGGTTATCCGTATCATGAGTATTACCTGCAGGAAGACCGTATTTTTATATAATGGTTTATTTTTTGGTAACAATAAAACTATACTATGTGTTAGCTGTCAACGAGATCTGGGGAGTTAGCACATGGTATTGTGGGATATAGGGCTGCCTCGAGCCGGTAAAAATAGCTCTCGAGCTATAGTATAGGCCGAGTCGGAGCCGAGGATCGGCTCCGAACCATCCAGCAAGAAAGAAGGCGAGAAGAAGACAACTAACATGGAACGTTATGATAGGTACATAACTTCTTAATATGCATCAATAGCTTTATTATACTTAGAAATGTCACACTTCTCATACACTCTTTCATTATTCAAGTGAGTATAACACATTTCTAAATATTGCCTATAATGCAAAATCACAATTTGATTTCCCTTATCCGATGGTTTAACCACCAAATTTCTATCCTGACAAAAATCAGAGATGGTGAGCTATTGTTCCTTACTCAAATTATAACAGATATTAGATTTGTTATTCACACATTCCTAATATAACTGTTCAATCTCAAAATTTAAGATGGAAATATTATCTTTGAATTGTAGTATTGGTAAAAGGTGGAATATAACAACTCTTTGTCTTAATTGTGTTTGTGTTCAAGCTACTATATGTATTCACAGTAAAGTTATCATCAAAATTGTCAAGTTCTTCTTGAGAAGAGCAACAGGAATAAAAAGAATCATCAGAATTAACATTTAAATTCAATAAATCACCATTATCACTTTTATTAAAAAAATCAGATAAATGCAACTTTCTGCTAAGCAAGAAAATTTCTGTCTTAACTATGTGCAATCTAGGCAGGGCTGTGGGGATAAACTTAAGCCCCAGATTCAGCACTGACAGTACAACATCAGATACTTCACATTTAGACAAATTTATAACTAAACAGTCAGTCAAGGAACTATACCTACTAGTTCCATCATTTCCTCTTTCCATTCTGACCTCTCAAGTTTCTTCCATTGCTTTTGAAATGGCTCCCATCATTGCGACCACGTCATATATTTGTTGCTGCTAAAGTTTGGATTGTTGTTGTTCCAAAAACGCTGGTTCATGTCAGTAGGATTCTGTGCTTTCTGCAACGCTGGAAATTCTTTAGTCACACCAACGACCCCAAAATTTTCTTCCAGTTCCTCTGACATTGCAAATGAAACTGAACTGGTGGCAGAGGTGTTACTATAACCTTTGCCCCTCCCAATACTGGAAGAGGCCTTCTTGTTGTTCTGTTTCCAAAGAAAGGCTTTGTCCGAACTATAATCTTTAATGTCTCTATTAATTTTTGCAGTTTTCCATTCAACCAGTTCACTTTCCAGGTCCAACAACCTGGAATTCACATCACACAATATCTCATCTATTTTAGCAGAAGATAAGTGTTTTTGCAGCTCCTCACTAACTGGTAATATCACCTCTTTTAAACGCTGTTTCTTAAGGTGCTCCCTTTCAATTAATATGCAAACCCATTCACTGGAACATTGGTGGGCAGCCGCAATCCACCTTTTCTGGAAAGCTGCATCATCCGTATTCCCTTCCTCAAAGGGTGTAGTTGGTGTCTTAGAGACTCTCAAACCCCTTGGGTAGTATTAAGTTCTATATAACGTTGAAGACACAGTAACTTTATATGGGTGCTAGTTTCCTTGTACAAGAGTGCCTCTAACTTGTCTCGCAGATTACAAACTTCAGCTGAAAGAGGCACCATATTAGAGCCAATAGATAAAAATGGATTGGTAAAGTGACGATCTCGTTCTCCTATATAGCGGTCCCACACATTTACAGAAGACACAGAACACACAGAGATATTGTTAGCAAAAACATTGTCCAAAGTGTTACCATTTAACGTAGCAGTCATATCACTGGTAGTTCTAGAGCTTTTACCAGTATACTGGGAGACATACTGTTCCATCGATCTTTGTGTACCATCAGTGCAATCATCATGGAACACTCGAGGTGTGTTGAGATCAGGAACCGTGGCCATAAAAACACAATTCACTAATGACCACACAAAAAAATATATATAAAAACAACAAACAAATAGCCAATGGTACCAAAGAGTATAAAGTTTTAATAAAATTCCTTAGCGCCTCGGCCAGTAGGTTTTCCAAGTGTGATTTTATTACAGATACAAAACAGCTTAAATAGTCATGGAAAAAATACAATTAGCAAACACAAACAATTATCCAATCACAAATTTCCAATTACAGTCTTTATTGAGCCCAAAAGGCTCTAAAGTGCCATACTTTGAAATAAACAATGTCTCCTTCCTTAAAAGTTTTTCCTTTAAGCTAGTACACTCATCCATATATACCTCAACTTTTTCCAACACACAACCTTTAAGAAATTCTGGATTAAGATGATGAAAGGATAGAAAATGACCCCCAAAGGGCTATCCAATTTCTTATTTCTTATATCCCTAACATGCTCCTGAAACTGTACCTTAAAACTCCTAGTAGTTTCCCCAATATAATACAAATCACTTACACATTTCAAGACATAAATAACTCCTGCCATATTGCATGTATATTCACTATTAGACATAAACCTGTTGCCATTCTTATATGGGACGAGCTGTCATCCACACCACTTAATTTCTGTGCTTCCTTATAATGAATTTTTAAGGATCAACAGTTGTGTGGGACTGAACACCTATTTGATAGGGAAATATTGGGGGCTGAACAAATGTTTATTAGTACAGGATATGGCAGAAGGGCTGTGGCACAAGCTAAATAAAAACTTATGAGAATAAGATATGAAAAGAATAATTCAAATATTAATCAAAGTAGTAATGAGCTATGTAATGTGATGAATAATGGTTAAAAAATTGCTACTAATATGTCTAGACATAAGACTTTTTATTTACAGAATTTGGAAAACAATACTGGTAAAAATAATACTGACATTTATTTTGTAACTACTTTTAATGTAATTACTGATTTAGTAGTTAAGAAAGTTAGACAATTTTGGCCTATGCTGCTACGAGATAAAGATTTGCGGGGGGGGGGTCTTTTCTAGTCATGTAAACATCTCCTATAGAAGAGCTAGAAATTTGGCTGATATGGTTATTCATAACCATTTTCTTCCACCAGATATCAGTGTGAGTAATAAAGTTACAGTCACTAAATGAATTATACCTTGTGGCAAATGTTCTATTTGTAAACATTTGGTTAAGTTATTTCCAAATATTAATGGCAACAGGTTTATGGCTAATAGTGAATATACATGCGATATGGCAGGAGTTGTTTATGTCTTGAAATGTGCATTTGATTTGTATTATATTGGGGAAATTACTAAGAGTTTTAAGCAGTTTCAGGAGCATGTTAGGGATATAAGAAATAAGAAATTGGATAGCCCTTTAGTGGGTCATTTTATATCCTTGTATCATGCTAATCCTGAATTTCTTAAAGGTTTTGTTTTGGAAAAAGTTGAGGTATGCAAGGGTGAGTGTACTAGCTTAAAGGAAAAAACTTTTAAGGAAGGAGACATTGTTTATTTTAAAGTATGGCACTTTAGAGCCTTTTGGGTTCAATAAAGAGTGTAATTAGAAATTTGTGACTGGATAATTGTTTAAGTGTTTGCTAATTGTGTTTTCTCCATGACTATTTAAGCTGTTTTGTATGTGTAATAAAATCACTCTTGGAAGGCCTACTGGCCGAGGTGCTAAGGAATTTTATTAAAACTTTATACTCTTTGGTACTGTTGGCTATTTGTTGGTTGTTTTTATATACTTATATTCAGACCTTTTGGTCTTCATGGAATACAGACTTTCCCTTATTCTCTAAGAAATGATTATTCTTTTTTTATTTAACAAGCTTTGTGCATTTGTATTAAATACTTTTAGAGTGTTATTACATTCACTGTGTTGCAGTATAGACCCTTAAAAAACAGCCAATCATGGCTTGGCTTCTACAGCAAATAATTCCCCTTAGCATAGCTTACATGCAAACGATCCTTGCATATTTTTTCCACTACTGTTTCTTCACAAGTAGTGATAACATTCTACTAGCTTTAAAGAAATATTGACACAGAATATTAATGTGAAGTTGTTCAATCTCGCCGTTTATTCTTGACTGATGGGGATTGGCTCTGGTATGGCCTATGCAAATCTCGAGGTCTTCCAGTAGCTCGAGGCCAAGCCCCTATTCCATGATGCACTGTGAATGACCTCAGATCTAGTTTGCAGCTGCATCTGATCGGAGGTTCCAGAGCAAGCTCAGGCCAGTACTATTTAAAAAACTTTTATATTTAGCAGTTGCTTAAATACTTTTTTCTAAACTTTCTTAGATAAGTTAGATAGTTAGCTTTTATAGCTTCCTTAAAGCTCCCCTTCCCGTGTGTGGTTATTAATCTTTAAAATATTGGCCTTGTGTGTTTTGGCCTAGTTCCTCTTACTGTGTTAAAGTAGTTTTCTAGTGGCTATAAATAGCCTTTTTCTATTGTTGGCTTCCTGTGTTTTGGCCTTAGTTTAGTAGAGAGTGTGTTTGAATATTCTAGTGGCTTTTACAGTTTTTTCTAGTTATTTAAATTCTTTATCAGGCTCGTTTTGTGTGTGTGTGTGTGTGTGTGTGTGTGTGTGTGTGTGTGTGTGTGTGTGTGTGTGTGTGTGTGTTGTTAGAGCCTAGGAAATTGCTAATTATCTGCTCTGTGTATTTTTATAACAGTATTATGGTGGATGACAAAGACAAGCACCCAAAGTCTGGGTTTAAAAAGTGTCCAGACTGCTACCAAAAAATATTTGTTATGGATGGACATGTAATATGTGTTTATTGTTTAGGAGCTGTCCACTTACAGGAGTCTTGTGCCATATGTCATTCTTTTTCTTCAACAGTGTTGTTAGAGAGGAAAAGGAAGTTGATGGACAGGGGCTTGTTAAAACACCCTTTTCAAGAGGCGTTGACTGACCAGGATGTGGCCAGCAAGTCATCCAAGTCTTCTGTGGAATCTAAGGACTCTAAGCAGTCCAAGAAATCAAAACAATTGGAGGATTCTGCAACATTGGCTCCACAGACCTTGGAGCTGACTGTCCTTTCCTTTCGGAGCCGGCCCACAGCTTTGGAGCCGGTATCCAAAGTGCCTCAGTCACCATTGCTTCAGTCGGCAACATCGGTGCATTCATCTAGGTCATCTGTCAGCCTGTCAGATTTGGATATGGATCGATTGGTGCAGAAGCTTTTACAGGCACCAGGACTTGCTAAATTGTTGTTGGCTCTGACCCTAGTGGCTTCAGAGCCAAAGACCACTATTCCTACTATGACTACTCCTCCTCAAGCCGTACAGGCCCTTCAAAGCCAGAGGAAGCAGACCTGTTGATCGTGGAGCCTTTGGAGCCAAGATGTGCTCCAGTGTTTTTGGCTCCATCCACTCTGACATCCCTGGTGCTGACCGGGGACTCTAGGAGCTGAAACTCTCCAGTCAGATCTGGGGAGGATAGTCGGACTGACTTGTCGGTGCCGACTCTTCCACCCGGGGCTTTGGCTCAGATGACCTCAGCTCCTACCTCCAGCTTGGAGCCCACAGCCTTGGTGCGGGAGGGTTTGATGGTTCCCTCGGATCTGTTGGCACCTTCCCATTGGGGCAGTGGTGCCTTCGATGCCATAAGGAGAGCTTTGTCCCCCAAGACATCCTCGACTTCAGGCCTTACTTCCTCATCCCCTAAAGCACCTGTGTCTGCTTCCATCATGCAGGCAAGGTGTAGAGACCCAGAGCCTCAGCTAGCCCCACAGGGTGCCCCCTGCTCTTCCAAGACCTCCCCAGAGGTTCCCACTGAGGAGGTTCCCAGGAAGAGGTTTCATAGTTTCATAGTTTAGTACTAGGCTATCTGCCCTGGGACATTTATAAGCCTAGCCATAGTGATGTGGCTTTCGCCACCCCATGTAATGGTACAAAAGTGTACAGAATAGATTTAAAATACCATGCCTCTGTCTAGTAGTGACACAGTGAATACCCCCTTACATAATATAATTAGTTTACTGTGCCTCTGTCTAGTAGTGACACAGAGATGACCCCTGGGGTAAACCTACGATCTCCCATCCACTCGTCAAGATTTCTCTTGAAGAGAGTCAGTGAGGGGCTCTGCCTAACATGAACTGGGATTCTGTTCCAGAGTATGGGAAGCCTCTGAGTTATGGATCTGTCCCTCCAGCATGTCCTATTCATATTTGTGCTGAGATTTAAATCTTTAGCTCTCATGGTTCTGATGGATTTGGATTTTTTGAGGTGGAGCATGTCCATCAATTCCTGATTGGACATGGCCTTGTATGTCAGGCACAGATCACCTCTGAGTAGGCGGTATGCTACTGAATAGAGCTGGAGTTTCTTTAGTCTGGCAGCATATGACATATGTTGGAGACCCTTGATCCTCTTGGTGAGGTACATTTGGGGTCTCTCTAGCTGTTGCAAGTGCCGGGTGAGGTACATACCAAATGGGGCATTGTACTCAATCATGGGCCTGATAAGGGAGGAGTATAGGGGTACAATGACCTCCTTTGATCTGGATGTGAATCCCTTCATGATAAGGTGGGCAAGGTAGAAAGTCTTTCTAACCACTTTGGCAACGTGGGTGTCAAATGAGAGGTCACTATCGACTTGGGTCCCCAGGTCTCTAATTACTTTTTCCATACTCAGTGGGTTACTGTCTATGTGATAATTTGTGGGTACTTTGTTTTTCCCAAAGGGGATGACTATACATTTTTTGGCATTTAGTTTAAGGCCATGACTCTGGCACCAGTTGTCCATTTCAGTGAGGCCTTTCTGTAGGATGTATGTGTCAGCTGGTGTATCGACTATGGCGCCTAGTTTGCAGTCATCTGCAAACTTTGTCAGCCACAACCCTCCCATGTTTGCTTTCACATCTGAGAAATAAATGCCGAACATGAGGGGTCCCAGGACAGAGCCCTGTGGGACACCACTTGTGACTGGCTTTGAGTCTGACATGGCTCCAGCGATTTTGACTTTATGGGTTCTATCCTTTAGCCAGTTTGCAACCCATCTTGTGACATATGGATTTACATTTAAGCTGTTGAGCTTGTCTATGATGCCTGAGTGGGGTATTGTGTTGAAAGCTTTAGCCAAGTCCAGGTAGGCTGTATGAACTGCTTTGCCCTCGTCAATGGCTCTAGTGACTGTTTCGAAAAAGTCAACCAGGTTCAAAAGGCAGGATCTGCCCTTTACAAAGCCGAACTGGGTGGGATCAAGTGTCTGTAAGTCCCCAATGTCTCTGTTTATGAGTTCCATAATGATTCTTTCCATAGCTTTGCAGACCAGGCTGGTTAAGCTTATAGGGCGGTAGTTACCAGGGTCTGTAGAGGTGCCTCCTTTGTGGAGTGGGACTACTGTTGCTGTACGCCAGTGTTCAGGTACATATCCTGTAGTAAGGCTAAGGTTAAATAGCATTTTATGTGCGGGTTTAGCTCCTCTTGGAGTTCATGTAGCACGCAACCCGGGATACCGTCAGGTCCCATTGATGCTGTGTTTTTAGCTTTGCTGAGGCGGTTCTCACCTGGACATCTGAGATGACAGGAGGTTACATTCAGCTGGGATAAGTATTTCTTCTTTTGGGGGTGAGGGAGGGGAGAAATTTGCACTGAACCTGTCTGCCAGAATGTTGGCAATATCTGTGGGTTCAGTGTATTTTTTGTCATTGTGAAGTAACTCTGAACATATCTGAGGGTTTCCGCCCAGGTTTCTAACATAGCAGAAGAAGGCCTTGTGGTTATCTTTAGTGTCCATAGCGATTTTTCTCTCAAAGTTGGCCTTGGATGTTTTTATGAGAGAACGTAGCTTTCTACTAGTGCTGATCAGAGATGCCTTCTCTTTATGGGATTTTGCTCTGTCATGCAGTAGCTTCCTTCTTTTGTTATACAATTTGTTTATGGCTGGGGTCCACCAGACAGGACACCTGCCCTTGGTGGAGAGGGTCTTGATTTTATTTGGGATTGCATGATCCATGCATTCTTGGAGATGTCCGTAGAAAGCATTTGTGAAGGATTCTGCATTGTGGGATGTGGTTTCCACTGGCCCAGTGGGCTTAAAGGGTACCATCTCAGTTTTAAGAAGTGTAAAGTCGGCTTTTGAGAAGTTTTTCACTGTAGTCTTTTGTGTTGGGGGTGGAGGTGGGATATGTATATCTAGGGTGATTAGTTTGTGGTCAGATCTCACTAGTGAGAGGTATACTTCCGGTGGGGAGCACTTTGTCCCTATGTTTGTGATGATCAGGTCTAGTATATTATCTCCCCTTGTGGGAGAGGTGACTAGCTGTTCCATTGCATTTGAATTTATGAATTCCAGGAACCTTTGGGCTAGGGTGTTTGGGCTAGAATAATGCACCCAGTCTTGTTAGGGTAGTTGAAGTCTCCCAATATGATGGTGTTTGGTGAGACATTCATATCCTCCAATGTCTTCAGGAAGGCTGAATGGGGTTCCTGAGATTGGGAGGGTGGTCTGTAACATGCTACCAGTTGTATAGCAGTTTTGCCTATGGTTAGTTGCACCTGGATGGTCTCTGATGCTTCATGTGTTGCCACTAACCTGGAGGTGTGGGTGTCCTTGATGAATATGGACACTCCCCCTCCCTTTTTGGTTTGGCCCAAGTTTTGGGGCCGAAAAGCATGATACGAGGTATAGCCTGGTAGCGCTGGGGTGCTCTCAGGAGCCTTGAACCAGTTTTCAGTTACTGCACAGACATCAATGTTCTCCATACTGAGGAGTGCTTCAAGAGCCTGCATCTTGAGATTTAGACTTCTGGCGTTGAGCAGCATTACCCTTAATTGTTTTCCATTTTTGTTTTCTAAGGAGGTGGGTTTGTCTTTTGAGCCTTGCCTAAAAAAGGCACCATGGGGGTGGCAAGAGCCTTAGCCAATATCCAGAAGCCCAGTGGTGACAGAATCAAGCCGTCCCTTGCGAAGCAGCGTGGCTTGTCCAGCATGTCATCCCAAGCAGACAGACATTGGATCCCCCTAGGATGACACCAGTATTTGAGCCAATTATGAAAGCTGATCATCTTGTCTTTGTATTATGGCATCATTCTTGGTGAGGGCAAGATGCTGCTCAGGGTCAGGGTCATACCAGCCTGGGCTACATAATCAGAGAGCTCCTCTATGTCTCTTTTCATGTAGTCCAGGGAGGTACATCTCAGGTCATTCACGCCAGCATGGACAATGACGGAGTCATATTTGTACTTGCTTTGGAGTGACCTGAGTGCGTGTGTTATGTGGCGGATCCTAGCTCTCGATAGGCAGCTCACCGTTACCCTCTCCTTGTTCAGCCTGGTAAGCGGAACGTCAGTGTGTCTGACTATAGAGTCACCTATTACTAGTGTATCAGGCATGGTGTTTGGCCTTAAGGGCTGTGATTGTTTGACACACTGATTTATTGAAGTATGTGTTGCATGTGTTATGTTTTGAGGTGGTGGATTTTTGGGTGTCTGCTTTGGGAGCCTCTGTTGTTTTGGTAAGTTTTTGTTAGAGCCTCCGAGTATGTCTTTGTGTTATTATGTGTTTGGTTTGCAGTTGTGGTAGGTCTATGTGGGACTGGGTTTGCTGTGTGTGTGGTTACCTTCTCCTCCTGTCTGGTCTTGCCAGTCCTGAGTTGAGAGAGTTCAGCCTCCAGTTTGGCAATATAGTTGCATCTCTCACATGTATTTGTGTTTGTTGGGAGGAGGAGAGGGTGAGAGGGTTGTCTGTGTACATGAGACAATTGTAGCATTGTCTCAAGATTCCCAGATTAACCATCTGAACCGGAGAGGATGCTAGTAATCTACCACTTGACATGCTAGAATATTATAAGGGAGTGCTGTGCCTTTAAGGGAAGTGGGTACTCACAGGGGTGGTAGGTGGATGTAGTGCTTACTTTAGTTAGAGAGTGCTTACTTAGAAGAGAGGTTTTGAGAACAAGTGCTAGGCTTATAATAAAGCGAGTAGACTGATTATTATAAGAGTAGAGCTTTCTTAAGGGAAAATTTGAAGAGCAGACTTGGCGGAGCCAGAAAAAGTTTAACCTTGTTTAACAGCGCACAATTGCGCAAAGCCGCGCAAACACGGATTTTAAACAGGAAACTTCAAAAGAGCTAGAAATGGTCCAAAACAACCAATTACTACAAGCTCTTGTGCTGAGGTCACTCCTTCAGGGACAGATAAGCTGCTCAAGTCTCCCCACTCCCACTGGTGAGCAAAGAAACTTCCTTCTATCCAAGTAAGGCAATGGACAACACAGGAACTACACCACAGCCCAGAATACAGCAAAGCCTGTATACTGGTCTAAACTAGTCGAGGAGAGGCAGGAAAACAAGGATTTTTTTTTTTTTTTGAGATAGAAAGCACACAGAAATGCAGGAAACAGTAATAAATCAGTTACACAGGCTAGCACACTTTAGTGGGCAGCCTCAACAGTTAAATTTAACAAACAAACAACTTTCGACCAATTTTCGACTAAATGAAACTTTAATTGCAGATAATATATAATGCAACAAACAGCTAAAAAAACTGTTTAAGCTTGTTCAAAGTAAGCAAGAGAAGGTAATTCAGGTAAAAAACAGCAAAAAATACTTAAATCAAGAAAGTAGTCGCTTTTCTCAGTTCTCTGCTGCTAGGACCACTCTGCAGGACCACGAGGAGCTGTTTCTGAGTAGTATAGCCAGAAAAAAATGCTCAGAGGCAGATTTTAAACAGGGAACTTCAAAAGAGCTAGAAATGGTTCAAAACAACCAATTACTACAAGCTCTTATGCTGAGGTCACTCCTTCAGGGACAGATAGGCTGCTCAAGGCTCCCCACTCCCACTGGTGAGCAATGAAACTTCCTTCTATCCAAGTAAGGCAATGGACAACACAGGAACTACACCACAGCCCAGAATACAGCAAAGCCTGTATACTGGTCTAAACTAGTCGAGGAGAGGCAGGAAAACAAGGATTTTTTTTTTGTTTTTGAGATAGAAAGCACACAGAAATGCAGGAAACAGTAATAAATCAGTTACACAGGCTAGCACACTTTAGTGGGCAGCCTCAACAGTTAAATTTAACAAACAAACAAACAACTTTCGACCAATTTCTGACTAAATGAAACTTTAAGTGCAGATAATATATAATGCAACAAACAGCTAAAAACAGTTTAAGCTTGTTCAAAGTAAGCAAGAGAAGGTATTTCAGGTAAAAAACAGCAACAAATACTTAAATCAGGAAAGTAGTCACTTTTCTCAGTTCTCTGCTGCCAGGACCACTCTGCAGGACCACGAGGAGCTGTTTCTGAGTAGTATAGCCAGAAAAAAATGCTCAGATGTGGATTTTAAATGGGGAACTTCAAAAGAGCTAGAAATGGTCCAAAACAACCAATTACTACAAGTTCTTGTGCTGTGGTCACTCCTTCAGGGACAGATAGGCTGCTCAAGGCTCCCCACTCCCACTGGTGAGCAAAGAAACTTCCTTCTATCCAAGTGAGGCAATGGACAACACAGGAACTACACCACAGCCCAGAATACAGCAAAGCCTGTATACTGGTCTAAACTAGTCGAGGAGAGGCGGGAAAACAAGGATATTTTTTAGTTTTTTTTTGTTCTTGAGATAGAAAGAACACAGAAATGCAAGAAACAGTAATAAATCAGTTACACAGGCTAGCACACTTTAGTGGGCAGCCTCAACAGTTAAATTTAACAAACAAACAACTTTCGTCCAATTTTCGACTAAATGAAACTTTAAGTGCAGATAATATATAATGCAACAAACAGCTAAAAAAACAGTTTAAGCTTGTTCAAAGTAAGCAAGAGAAGGTATTTCAGGTAAAAAACAGCAAAAAATACTTAAATCAGGAAAGTAGTTGCTTTTCTCAGGTTGTGCAAGGTGAGACACATGGACTCCCCACAGGAGTCTTTGACATCTGACACTGACTTGGATGAGTCAAAAGGGTCCCCGCGGTCCCCCTCTGAGGATATCTCCTTTGCTGAGATACTTGAAATCCTTAGGCAGAGGGGTGATTGGCAGTCCAAAAGCACTACTGAGGATGAGTCAGTTCTCCTGAAGGCTTTCGGGTCTCAACCCTCCACCTGTTGGGTGTTGCCGCCTTTCGATGAGCTCATGCAGCTGGTCTCTCAGAGGCCGTGGGAGTCACCGGAGTCCATGGAGCCTGTTCCTAGGAGGTCTAACAAGTTTATATCAGCACCACCAGATAACACCTTCTTATCCAAAGGAGTCCCTGTTGATTTCATGGTGGTGGCGGCGGCCACCAAAAAGGAAGTGTCTGAGACTTCCTCGTCTATCCATCCTCCTAATAGAGAGTCTAGGATCATGGATAGATATGGGAAATGCATGTTTAGTTCAGTGACTTTTGCTGTCCGTTCACTGAACTACTTAACCCATTTCACTAGGTTGCAAAGAGATCTCCTTAAGCAGTTGGGAGATACTCTTCAGGGTACAGTAGCTGCAGGGGCCTCTGACAAAGTTGCTGACCAGCTTGCTACCCTAAATTCTATTGTTAACTCGTTCATGCGTCTCATATCCTGTGCAGCTGATGGAATGAGTAGGGCAGCGGGTACAGGAATTGCTCTCAGAAGACATTCCTGGATGTGCTTGTGTTCCTTTGCGGAGCTCTTTAAGTCATCCTTCGTAAACACCCCTTTTGATGGCTCACCCCTTTTTGGGCCTAAAGTGAAGGAAACTCTGACCAGGTGTGAACAGGAGGGAAAGACTCTGTTTGCCGTCAGAGTCCATTTTTCCACCCCTACCTGCCCTTATCCCAAAGGCCAAAAGGGAGGAAAAATGTGGTTCCGAAAGCCCAAGGAGCCTTTTAGGATACACGTGGTGAACCCCCCTCCAGGGGCAGAGGAGGGGGTAATAATGGAAGATGCCGGCCTTGCAGCAGAGGGGGTCTGGAACATCAGTGTGACAGAGATCACTTCTCTGGTCAACCCTACCAGTGCTCCTGAAAGGAGGCCCGACTATCCTGCTCTGGATGCAGTCAGGGGTCGCTTATCTTTGTATCCAGATGCCTGGCAAGAAATAACAAAAGACAGCTGGGTACAAAGTATCATTTCCAGAGGGTACTTTATACCATTTGCCACCCCCCCATCCATAAGGAGAATCCTGGATGTTCCACCCAGTTACAGGGAACAAGCAACTATAGAGGTCCACAAGTTGCTAGAAAAAGAGTCATCCAGCCAGTCCCAGCAGACCCAACAGGATCCGGAACTTACTCAAGGTTCTTTTCTGGTCCAAAGAAAACAGGGGACTGGAGACCCATTTTGGACCTCAGCAGACTCAACCAATATGTAAAGAAAGAGAAGTTCCAGATGGTCACACTCCAGTCTATACTTCCCTTCATAGGGACAGACAATTGGATGTGCTCGATAGATCTCAAGGATGTGTACTACCACATAAAAATGGCCAGGCCATCCAGAGATCACCTGTGTTTCCAGCTGGGAGCCAATCATAATTTTTGAGCCCTGCCCTTTGGTCTCACTACATTCCCCAGAGTGTTCACCAAATGCATGGCAGTGGCCATGGCTCACCTGAGGCATCTAGAATTCCAGGTGTTTCTGTACCTAGACGATTGGCTCCTTACCACCACCTCCAGGCATCAACTGATTCAAGCAAGGGAGTACACTCTGTCACTCTGCAATCATTTAGGCATTACAGTCAACTCAGAAAAGTCTGCCTTGTCACCATCGCAGCATATCATTTTTATCGGGGCAGAGCTAGACACCTCAACTACCACTCTAAGGCTACTAATTGAAAGAGTCTTCCTTCTTCATCAGCATGTCAGCACATTGGTATTGAAAGACAGAGCACCAGCTTCAGAAGTTCTAAAAGTATTGGGTTTGATGGCTGCAGCAATCCTAGCCATACCATTACAGCAAGAATGCATATGCGGATACTTCAATGGCTGTTGTTCACTCAATGGTCTTACTGGGAACTTCCCATGGACCACTTTTGCAAGAAAGATCTCCAGTGGTGGTTGATGTCTCTACATGTCACCATAGGACGTCCCTTTGTTCTACCCCCTCCAGCAACCACTGTGACTACGGACCCTTCCCTGATAGGGTGGGGGGGGGGCATTTTCAGGGAAAGACTGCCCAAGGCACATGGACAGATCAAGAGTCACACATGAATATTAATATTTTGGAGATGAGAGCAGTACTTTTGGCATTGCAGTACTTCCAGGACTCTCTTCCCCTAGGAACAGTTGCAGTTCAAACAGACAATATGTCAGTAGTCTGGTACTTGAACAAGCAGGGGGAACCAGATCTTACCTCCTTTACTGAGAAGCCCTCAGAGTTTGGCAGTGGGCTGTTTCCTCCCAGCACTTTCTGTTGGCAACACATATCCCGGGAAGATCCAATGTGATAGCAGGCAAAATGAGCAGGGCAATCTTATTGCCACATGAGTGGTCCCTCAAGAACGAGATTACAGACAGGATTTTCCACAAATGGGGCCAGCCTTGCTGCGACCTTTTTGCCAGCCACATCAGCATGAAATGCAGAAGCTACTTTGCCCTGATTCCTCCTCTGGGAGAAGCCCCGAGCGACACACTTGTACACGATTGCCCCCCCGGGTCTCCTCTATGCATTTCCACCAATTCCATTGATACCCAAAGTTCTACAGAAAGCAAAATCACTGGGAAGGACCATGATTCGTATAACCCCTCACTGGCTGCGGCAGATTTGGTTCCCATTCCTTTGACATCATCTCTTGGAGGGTCCCTGCATTCTGGACCCAGTTCCAGACCTTCTGACACATCCGTTGGGGGACCTTCATCCTTCTCTGCAGTCACTGAAGCTGACAGCTTGGCCGCTCCAGTTCCTCTCATAGCCAGGCTTCATAACTTCTCCAGTGAGACAAAACAGATCCTTTTGTCTTCTCTCAAGCTGTCCACTAGAAGATTATATCTTAGTAAGTGGAAGAGATTTTTCATATGGGCCTCTAAGCAGAATATTAATCCTTACCAAGCCCCCTTGACATCCATACTAGAATTCTTGACTATGATTTTTAACAAAGGTGTGGTGGCAGCAACAGTTTGGGTCCAGTTGGTTGCTATATCTAACTTTCATCTTGGGATTGACGGGTTAACTATCATGCCCCACAAGTTATCCAAGGCATTTCTCAAGGGGACATTTCATATGAGACCACCTTTGAAAACCCCCTATTCTCCATGGAATCTAAATTTTATGCTGGCACATATAATCCTTCCCCCGTTTGCACCAGTATCATCTTGTGACCTCAAATATTTGTCGTGGAAAATCATTTTTCTGGTAGCTATTACTTCTGTCCGCAGAGTGTCAGAACTTTAAGATTTATCTATCAGCCCTCCTTATTTGATTTTTCATGCTGACAGAGTATCTCTTAGGACAAATCCCTCTTTTTTGCCCAAAGTTTGTTCAGAAACTAATATCAAGCAAGTCAATGAATTACCAGTTTTCTTCCCTAATCATTTCAACAAGTTGGAGTGTATGCTGCACAAACTTTATATTCACAGACAGCTCAGATTTTATTTGGATAGAACAAAAGATATCAGGAAGTCAGACCAGCTCTTTGTTTCATTTTCTGAATCCAGAAAAAGTAGACCAGTGGCTAAAACAACTCTGTCTAAATGGTTATCTGATTGTATCACCTTTGTCTACTCAGTTGCTAATATGCCTTTGCAACACAAGATTAAAGCTCACTCAACCAGAGCAGTTTCTACATCCTCAGCATTTCAAGCCAAATTGCCCCTTGATAGCATTTGTGCAGCAGCCAATTGGTCTAAACCTCATACCTTTATCACGTATTACAAAGTTGATAAGGCCTCCAGGGACAGGGCTTCTTTTCGGTCTACGGTCCTGAAGAATATACTCCCATGAGCCACCTGAGATTGATGGTGCTAGGGACACTACCCATGTGAGTTGTTCATCTTGCCTTCATTCTTACATCCCTCCCTCCTTCCCCCTTCTGGCTGATAGTTGGCCTAGATGTTGGTCTCATCCTGGTTGCTCAATTTCTTCTTCCTTTCCATAGGAGGATAGCTCATTTATATGGTTATTGTATATGCAGCAAACAAGATCTGAGGTAATTCACAGTGCATCATGGGATAGGGGCTTGGCCTCGAGCTACTGGAAGACCTCGAGCTTTGCATACGGCCATACCGGAGCCGAACCCATCAGTCAAGAATGAAAGCGAGATGAACAACTCACATGAAACATTATGGTGAGTACATAACTTCTTATTATGTATGACTATGCCCCTACAGCTCCCTTTGGAACCTGAGTGCATTGTAGGTGCTGAACCCTAGAAAGGGAGACTGTATGCTGCCTTTGTGCAGGGACCACATTTCACTAGCTACACAAATATGCATGCCTTCAATGTAGACTAAGGTCTCAAGCTCATATATGTTCCTGCTCAGTTTCTAGCATTGAACAATGCTACTTTAATAATTGTCCAGATTAGAATTTGCTAAATGGGTATGTCTGTGAGCTGAACATTACATAAAATTGCACTAAAGAGTTAGCAAAGGCTTTATTTGGTAAGTAAAAGTCATGGTTGGAGGGTATATTAACCATTCCATCCCCGGCAGACACATGCTGCATCCGAATGGAATGACACCAATTAACTTGTCAGCTGTTGAGTCCAATTATTTCACCTTTAAATTTAGATATGATTCTTGGTAATGGTAGAATACTTCTCAGCATCAATAACATTCCTTCTTTGAAGACATGGGAAGAGAACTCATTAGTTTCTCTTTGCATCTCCTTTAGACTGGAGTACCTAAGGTAGTTTCACTTACAGATAGGCAACCACAAGATCATACTCATATTTAGGAAAATGAAGGGCCCAGAGGGCCCTTGTAAGATTTTTGACTCTATCACTAGAGAATAGGAGTATTGTAACCATCTCATTGTCCAATCTGGTGAGTACAGTATTAAAATGTCTATCTATGCAATCGCCAGCAAAAAGGATTTTATGACTATTTTCAGGCCTATGGGACCTTAGGGGAGCAGGTTTCCAGTTTTGATGATTCATATGAAAGGTATTATTGGGAGTAGGTATTGATAGCGATATACATGCATCCCCGAGTGGCTGAGGACTGCTACATGGAGGCCTGGGAAGATTAGGAAGACAATTTTTTCCTAATCTCAGAATACATTGGTAGAGTGTTACACTGCTGTATACTGATAGTGGGTGCTGTTGACAGTTAAGCTTCCAAACTAAGTAAGCAATTACATCTCTTGCAGATAGCAGCAGAGAGGTCCAGGAGTAAAAAAAATTGTTAGTAAACCCAAGATAGTTACTATTACATTGCCTCAGAACTCCAAGAACTAACAGACTGATAAGGGAAAAAGAGTGAGTCCACAATGAAAGAAGCACTACTAGTATTACTGAAATTTTATTGGGTACAGTAAGCAAAGGTTGCTAAAAATAAATAAGCAGTAGTGATTCACCTGTTGTCTCTGGCTTCTACTAGTGTTGGCCTCTCTGCAGTTGCATACAGTTAGAAACCAATGTCCCTCTGCTCCTTATTTCATCAGGATCAATACAGTAGCATTAGTCCCAATGTGATTCCTGAAAAGCAACCTTCAGGCTCTCTGGTGAGCCATACACACAGACCAGATGTTTCAGCAGTCTGTTGGTTTGGTGTAGACAACTGTCTTGGTAGATGTACTGGGTAAGGAGTTCAGTATCTCAGTACAACAGAGTGTCAAGCTGTACAATGATACAAAATTTAAACTGAACAGCTTTCCACCAAAAGAATAACCAGGCCAGTTTGGGTAGTCAAAACAATAGCACTAACTTCAATATATCATATAAGATACATTTTTAGGGCTCTCCAGTGACTGAAAGTCTCTAGGATGGCTAGGAATTGATGCCCTTTAACTATAAGCTGGTTCCTGAAAAGTGGTATACAGGCACTCGTGTAATCAGTAGTCTCTTCCCAGATGTTACAGATTTTAAACATTAGCTGCAAAATGGTGCTACTGTTGTAGGTACTGCAATGTGCAGTTGTTGGATGGAACTATGAAAGGGTGAGTAATTGAAGTCTGATTAACTGAAGATGAAAACTTTCCTAATATGATTATGTTGCCCCTAGGCACCTGTCTTACAAATGCTGGTATTTTTTCTTCTCATAGTACAGACTCATGAAGTGTGATCTCTGCATAGCCTTCCATGACATGAATAACCAAGAACTCTTTGAACTCCTTCACTTAAATACAATGAGTGGTAAAACAAACACCTGTTCTACAGACCTAAACTTATTATACCACATCAGCAACACCAGATACCATAATCAGTACCTAACCCAGAATACTCCCCATTCATGGGAAAGGCTGCCCTTCCATATTAAGCAGTGTATTTCCCCTGGCAACATTTGAAAACAGTCTAGATGACTGGAGAGGTGATTGCAAAGTTTCCCTTGAGATATCTGGGGAAAATCTACTTAATGGGGGACATTGTCAGTGTCCCACTATAATGGGTGATATAGCAGACCTTCTTGATGGTCTCCTTGGTCATAAACTTAATATGAACCTATGAACCTATGATGTTCAGTATATTGATCACTGTTGTAGCATTAGCTATATGGTTTATATCCTGCCAAAGATATAACAGCTGGCCAGCTTCCAAAGCTTAGGAGCACCTTCCCCACTCTCAAACAATTATCCAGCTTGAGCATAGTTGAAGAAAAAATTGGTTTGGGTGTCAAGCCCCTCAGAACATTCCTGCTGTTGAAGAGTGTTCCTCTTGTCGGCTTTTGAAGATCGACAATTGGCTAATGATGTTCCATTGCAGGGCAGATAAGTTTTCTTTGGAGTAAAAATAAAATGAATGACCAGAACACTCACTCTCTAACACAGGATATTTTAATATAGTAATTAAAAACACTATAATCACGTTTAAGTCCTTTCATTGATAGACCTCTTCAGAACCATTGAATAATACAGTGATTATTTGGTCTCACTTTTTTTTGTTGATTTATTTGGTCACCAGTCCTGTGGCTCACCTGTTTGTTGATTTATTTTCTCACTGGAATAAAAAAAAATCTTCCATTTTTTACTTTTATGACAGATACTGAACTTTTTATGTGATGCTAATAATTTTAAGCAGGAATAAAGTGCTTGTCTAGACTATCCAGTGACTTTTAGTAACTTTTTAAGAGGAGTGTTAATTTTTACTTTTGTTGGAAAAAAATCTGTTAAAACAACTTAAAGCTATTTTTTCCTTGGCAAAAGTTGCATTATTTTACTTTTGGGGCTAGGGTAACTGTTTAAAGTGCTTTTGACTGTGTGTTTTTGGTAGAAAATGTGACTTTTCAAGGATCACACTTTTATTTTTTCTGCATTACCCTTTGGGTTATTCACTGATCCAAAGGCATTTAGAAAGTGTCTAGCTCCAGTGACAGTCTACTGCAGACAAGAAGGTATTTACATATTTCTTTATTTAGACAACTGACTTATTTTTTCAGTCCTTTTCAAAGTGTCAGGAATCTCTCACTTGAGTGAGAGACCTCCTGCAAAGACTATGGTTCCAGGAGAACATCCAAAAGTCTTGTGTTTTACCCTTTCACACAGGATTGTTTTCTGAGGGTGTCTTCTTGATAGCTCTGCTCAAGAGTGTTTTGTTTTGTAGAGAAAAGTAGATCTATTCCTGAAAATTTCCACTCAAAGAAAAGCCTCACCATGAGCATTTCTCTGGATAGTGTGTCTCATGGCATTTATGATTCTCATGATTGCTCTTACAAAACTCAGCATGAGAAAAATTCGGTGGTGCCTAAAATCAGTATGGTCCCAGCATCAAAATTCCCTGACATTCCATGCCAGATTCTAGTTTTGGGGTTGTGAGAAGGGAAAGACTTTGGTGGAGAGACCAATAATATCTGAATACAGGTCTTCCATTTTCCTTTCCAGTCTGTAACAACAAATGTCTCAGACTTAGCTTGAGGAATGGTGTCTATGAGAATAAAATATAGGGTCTTTGGAACAGAAAAGACAGACCAAAACAAGTAAAAGCAGAAGAGATATGATGGCAGTCTTAAATGCTCTCAACCCTCTTAATTACCTTTGGTGCCCAGGATCACTAAAAGTTGATCTGATTTTGTTAATCCTCGTTCATTCCTTACGCATGGGTATCAGTTCCGACCTTGGAACCGAGCCGGCCATTTTCCAAGCCCGCGTCAACTTCAGACTCTTGAGCTAAACTCTTACCCACAATCCCCCTCTCCCTGTTACCTCAGATTCCGTTTGCCGCGTTGCCATTCAGTCGTGTCAAGCTGCTTCTTTTGAGTTAAATACAGTTATTTGTTGTTTAATAGTCTTTCATATTACTTTTCTGTCAGAAAAGTTTCTATTTCAGTGTCTCTTACCCTATCGCATCTAGCGTACATATTTTCTTCAGGTTTTTCTGCTCTTTTCTCTACCTTTTTACCATGAGGTATTCTCTCTTTACCATCATTGGTAATCCTTCCCCTTTTTTCTCATACCTTCGGGTATTCTTTTGTACCATTGCTGCTACCCTTTTCTATTAATTTATTTGCTGTCATGGCAAATAAGAAAGGTAGTCCGGGGTTTAAGCGGTGTTCTGATTGTGGACACAAACTTCCTACTGCATACTCTTTGTGTTTATTGTTTGGGGGCATCCCACTTGTCTGTTGACCCGCCCTGTATTATCTGTGAAAACTTTTCAAATAGAACTTTGTTGGAAAGGAAAAACAAGCTGTTGCTGAAGGGACTTCTTAAATCTCCCTTTTCAGAGGTTATTTCTGGGTCGGAGGCTTCAACCCCTCCTAGAGCCCATGAGAAAATCTTGGATGTTCCTACCAAGGCTAAATCTTTGCCTTCGTCCCCAGCTGGGGACTCCCACCAACCAAAACTTAAAAAGGCTAAAGTTTCAGCTCCAGAGCTCACTCAGACAGCCCCAGTGCTTTTGGTGCCTAGACCTTCGGCACCGAGGCCTTCGGCTCCATTAGTGATCTCGGCTCCGTCTTCTCCTGCAGCCTTCACTATATCGACACCGAGGGGCTCCTCGGTTCAGACTATTACCACTGTATCGGCACTGACCATTCAGTCGGCGCAGACCTTGACCATGTCGGTTCAGACATCGTCCTTGGAACCGACGCCTTTATTGTTGACTCCAGTTTTGTCAGTTCCAGCTTCGGTACCGACAACCACTTCGGCACTGATCCCTGTGTCAATGCAGACCATGACCTCAGCACCGATGACTTCTTCAGTGCAGACACCCATAGTCCAGTCTATCTCAGCACTGTTGTCCTCGGTGCAGACTGGTGAGATGAGCACCGAGTTTGCCTCTTCTATGCAGCTGATGGAACAAGTAGGGCAGTGGGTACACGAATCGCTCTCAGTAGACATTCCTGGATGCGCTTGTGTTCCTTCATGAAGCCCTTTACGTCATCCTTCGTAAACACCCTTTTTGATAGCTCATCCCTTTTTGGGCCTAAAGTGAAGGAAATTCTGACCAGATGTGAACAGGAGGGAAAGACTCTGTCTGCCTTCGGAGTCTGTTTTTCCACCCCTACCCGACCTTATCCCAAAGGCCAAAGGGGAGGAAAACTGTGGTTCCAGAAAGCCCAAGGAACCTTTCAGGGAACACATGATGAACCCCCCTCCAGGGGCAGAAAAGGGGGTAATAATGGAAGATGCCACTCTCATGGCAGAGGGGGTCTGCGACATCAGGGTGACAGAGATCACTTCTCTGGTCAACCCTACCAGCTCTCCTGAAAGGAGGCCCGACTGTCCTGCTCTGGAGGCAGTCGAGGGTCACTTATCTTTGTATCCAGATGCCTGGCAAGAAATAACAAAAGACAGCTGGGTACAAAGTATTATTTCCAGTGGATACTTTATACTATTTGCCACACCCCCTTCCCATCCATAAGGAGAATCCCGGACATTCCACCCAGTTACAGGGAACAAGCAACTATGGAGGTCCACAATTTGCTAGAAAAAGGAGTCATCCAGCCAGTCCCAGCAAACCCAACAGGATCTGGAACTTACTCAAGGTTCTTTTTGTTTCCAAAGAAAACAGGGGACTGGAGGCCCATTTTGGACCTCAGCAGACTCAACCAATATGTAAAGAAAGAGAAGTTCCAGATAGTCACACACCAGTCTATACTTCCCTTCTTAGGGAAAGACAACTGGATGTGCTCGATAGCTCTCAAGGATACATGCTACGACATAAAAATGGACAGGCCATCCAGAGATCACCTGCATTTCCGGCTGGGAGCCAATCATTATCAGTTTCAAGCCCTGCCCTTTGGTCTCACCAAGCCCCCGGAGTGTTCTCCAAATGCATGACAGGGGTCACGGCTCACCTGAGGCATCTAGGATTCCAGGTGTTTCTGTACCTAGACGATTGGCTCCTTACCGCCACCACCAGGCATCAACTGATTCAGGCAAGGGAGTACACTCTGTCACTCTGCAATCATTTAGGCATTACAGTCAACTCAGAAAAGTCTGCCTTGTCGCCATCGCAACATATCATTTTTATCAGGGCAGAGCTAGACACCTCAACCACCACTCAAAGGGTACCAATCAAAAGAGTCTTCCTTCTTCGTCAGCATGTCAGCACATTGGTATTGAAAGATAGAGCACCAGCTGTGACACATTATGTGTCATCAGCTCCACATACCTCAGATCCGACTGTCTTTTCCTTTCAGAGCCAGCCAACAGCTTTGGAGCCGGTATCCGAAGTGCCTCAGTCACCATTGCTTCAGTCGGCATCATCAGCACCTAGATGCATCTAGGTCATCTGTCGGCCTGTCAGATTCGGATATGGATTGATTGGGGCAGAAGCTTTTACAGGCACCAGGCCTTGCTAAATTGTTGTCGGCTCCAACCCAAGCAGCTTCGTAGTCAAAGACCACTATTCCTGCTTTGACTACTCCTTCTCCAAGCAATACCTGCCCTTTGGAGCCAGAGGAAGCAGACCTGTTGATCGTTGAGCCTTTTTAACTGAGACCTGCTCCAGTGTCCTCGGCTCCATCCACTCTGACATCCTTAGCACCGATTGGGGACTCTAGTAGCTGACACTCTCCAGTCGGATCTGGGGAGTATAGTCAGACCGACTCTTCCTCTCGGGGCTTCGGCACGGCCTTGGTACGGGAGGGTTTGACAGTTCTCTCAGATCCATCGGTTCCTTCCCATTGGAGCCGTGGTGCCTTTGAGGCCATGAGGAGAGCTTTGTCCCCCAAGACATCCTTGACTTCAGGCCTTACTTCCTCATCTGCTAAAGTACCTGTGTCTGCTTCTGCTTCCATCATTCAGGCTAGGCGTAGAGACCCAGAGCCTCAGGTATCCCTACAGGGTGCCCCCTTCTCTTCCAAGACCTCCCCAGAGGCTCCCATTGAGAAGTTTCCCAGGAAGAGGTTGTGCAAGAGGAGACACTTGGACTCCCCACAGGAGTCTTTGACATCTGACACTGATTTGGATGAGTCAGAAGAGTCCCTGTGGTCCCCCTCTGAGGATATCTCCTTTGCTGAGATACCTGAGATCCTTAGGCAGAGGGGTGATCGGCAGTCCAAAAGCCCTACTGAGGATGAGTCAGTTCTCTTGAAGGCTTTCGGGTCTCAACCCTCCACCCCTTGGGTATCTCTGCCCTTCGATGAGCTCATGCAGCTGGTCTCTTGGAGGGCATGGGAGTCACCAGAGTCCATGGAGCTTGTTCCTGGGAGGCCTAACAAGTTTATATCAGCACCACCAAATAAAACAAGAAGTTATGTACTCACCATAACGTTCGATGTATGTAGTCCATCTCGTCTCACATTCTTACCCGTGGGTTCAGAGCCGAATATCGGCTCCAACATGGCCAAACTTTTCTAGCTCAAAGTCTTTCTATTGGCTGGGCTAAGATGGTATCCCATGCTGCATTGCTCCATATCCCCAGATCTAGTTTGCTGCGAACATCACACTCATACCTCATGCATAACAACACCCAAGGAAAGAAGAATAAACGAAAGGTGAAGGGAGCTCTGAAACCCAGACCTCACCTCCAGATCCTCTAGGAAGGGGGAAGGTGGGAGGGTAAGTAAGAATGTGAGGCGAGATGGACTACATACATTGAACGTTATGGTGAGTACATAACTTTTTGATGTTATGTAGTCCAATCTCACCTACATTCTTACCCGTGGGACAGCGTCCCCAGCAACTAAATCCTGCAAGGCTCAGAGGAAGATACTATTGAGTACTGTGGAACCAAAGGAAGATACCATGTCCAGCTTGTAATGAGTAACAAAGGTGTGAGGAGATGCCCAGGTAGCTGCAGCACAAAAATCATCCATAGACAATCTGGCCTAATAGGCTGTAGATGTAAATATGGCCCGAGT
This sequence comes from Protopterus annectens, assembly GCF_019279795.1. Classification (NCBI taxonomy): domain Eukaryota; kingdom Metazoa; phylum Chordata; order Ceratodontiformes; family Protopteridae; genus Protopterus; species Protopterus annectens. Next base: position 12,444,488 of record NC_056740.1, read on the forward strand.
AGAGTGAGCCTTGACTAGAAATGGTAGGTCTTTACCCCCTGAGGAATAAATGATTTTCAGAGATATTTGGTTCTGTGCAGATAAAAACGTAACTGTCTGTGTACATCCAACTGATGAAATTTAAATTCTGCCTTGTTTGGAAATTGAGGAAAGAACACTGGCAACTCAATAGATTGATTAAGATTAGATATGGACGCCACTTTAGGAAGAAAGGAAGGGTTTGGTCTAAGAGAAACCCTGTCCTTATGAAAGATCAAGTATGGGGGGTTGATAGAGAGAGCTTGAATTTCTGAGACGCGTCTGGCTGATGTGATGGCTACTAAAAAGGCAGTCTTCCAGGTCAAGAATTTTAAGTCACAAGTAGCTGCAGGCTCAAAGGGTGGTGAAGTAAGAGCTTGCAGAACAAAATTTAAATCCCAAGGCATGATAGGTTCCAAGACAGGAGGACGGAGTAACAGAGTGCCCTTCAGGAAAGCCTTGCAGAGTCTGTGAGTCATCAGACTAGGCTCATTAGCAACATGAAACTTAGAAATCGCTGCCAGTTGGACTTTAATGGTAGCGGATGCTGAGCCCTGATGAAAAAGCATAGACAAGAACTCCAAGACGGAAGCAACTGGAGCTGTGTAAAGGTCAATCCCTTGGGTATGAGCCCAAATAGAAAATCTCTTCCATTTGCTGGAATAAATCTTCCTAGTAGAGGGCTTATGAGAGAAAGATAAAATATGAACTACCTCAGGTGAAAAGTGATGCAGCCTAACTAACGACGGAAGTGGAGTAGCCAGGCTGTCAATTGGAGGGTCTGTAGAGAGGGATGGAGCTGCCCTGACATGTGTGTCAGTAAATTTGGTTGTGGGTCCAGAGTCCAAGGTGTGTCCACAATGTAGGGATGGAGAAAGGGGAACCAAACTTGACAAGGCCAGTGTGGAGCAATCAGAATCAATCTGCTTCCCAAGGATTGCGCCTTCTGAATCACTTTTGACAGCAAGGGAAACGGAGGGAAAGCATATAGCAGACTGGCGGGCCAATCGTGGACTACAGCATCCCTGGGTGACTCCCCCTGTGGGGGGATCAACATGAAGTAGCTGCTGCATTTGGCATTGAGGGGGCTGGCAAAAAGGTCACAGCAAGGCTGACCCCATCTGCTGAAGATCCGTTCTGCAACTAGACAGTTCAGGGACCACTCGTAAGGCATCAGAATAGCTCTGCTTAGCCTGTCTGCTATCACATTGGACTTCCCCAGAATGTGCGTTGCCACCAGAAATCATTGGGAAGATACTGCCCACTGCCACATTCGCATGGCCTCTCTGCACAGGGGGTATGACTTGGTTCCTCCCTGCTTGTTCAGATACCACACCACTGACATATTGTCCGAGTGGATTGCAATAGTCCCAAGAGGTAGAAAGCTCTGAAGTACCTGCAATGCAAGTAGCACCACTCTCATCTCTAGGACGCTGATATGCAGATGTATCTCATGGTCTTGCCATGTGCCTTGGACTGTCCTGCCAAGATAATGCCCCCCCCCACCTCATCTGAGAGGCGTCCGTGGTCACCGTAGCAATTGGGGACTGTGGAACGAAGGGTTTTCCCCTGTCCAGATTATCGGTGCAAAGCCACCAACTGAGATCCTGTTTGCATCTGTCTGTGAGCAAAATAGGGTGGGAAAGTGGAAGCCTCTGGAGAGACCACTGAGCAAAGAGGAGCCATTGAAGGAGCCTCATGTGTAATCTTGTTAGAGGGACTAACATAATTGTTGCTGCCATAGTCCCAAGGAGTTGGAGAACCCATCTTGCCTTCGCTCTTTTCAGGGGGAGCAGGGCATGCACCTGTTGCTGTAAGACTCTGATTCTTTCCTGTGGTAGAAAGGCCCGCATTTGAATGGTGTCTAGCTCTGCACCTATAAAAATGACATGCTGTGAGGACAACAAGGCAGATTTTTCCCAGTTCTGTGTTATGCCCAACTGTTGACAGAGAGTGATGGTAGCATCCCTGGTTTGGATTAGTAGATGCCTGGTGGTGGCAGTGAGGAGCCAGTCATCCAGATACGGAAACACTTGGAATCCTTGACGTCTCAAGTGAGCTGTTACCACCGCCATACACTTGGTGAACACCCTGGGGGCTGTGGTGAGACCAAAGGGCAGGGCTCGAAACTGAAAATGACTGGCTCCCAGCCAGAAGCATAGGTGACTCCTGGATGCCCTGTCCATTTTTATATGGTAGTAAGCATCCTTGAGGTCGATGGAGCACATCCATACTTCTTTTCCAACAATGGAAGAATTAACTGTAATATGACCATATGGAACTTGGACTTTTGTACATGGTTGTTCAGTTGGCTGAGATCTGATATGGGTCTCAGGTTCCCTGTTCTTTTCAGCACCAAAAAGAATCTTGAGTAAGTCCCTAATCCAATCTCGTCTGAGGGGACATGCTGGATGGCTCCTTTTTCTAGCAGCTTTGAAACCTCTGAAGCCGCGTGATCCCTTTGACTGGGTGGAATGTCCAGGATTTTTCTGACTGGAGGGGAATCTGATGAAAAGGGGATGGCATAACATCTGGAAATTATTCATAATAACCATTGGTCCTGGGTGATGCTTTGCCAGGCTTCCGGGTATAATGATATTCGACCTCCGACTGTCTCCGGAAACGCACAGTCGGGCCTCCCATCAGGAGCAATGATAGGGAGAGCTGCAAAAGGAATCACGGTCTCCCGAATTGCGGGGTCCCCTCTGCCTCTAGGGCAGCATCTCCCTGAATAACCTCCCCCTCCTCTGCCTCTGGAGGGGGCCTCACCTTGTGCACCGGGAAAAAACCTCTGTGATTTTTTGAACCACATCTTCCCACCCCTCTGGGCCTTGGGGTAAGGCCTAGAGGGAAGGGAAAAATGGACCCCTACAGCAGACAGAGTTTTTCCTTCCTGCTCGTACCTGGTGAGGGTGTCTTTCACCTTGGTTCTGAACAAAGAAGAACCATCAAAGGGGGCGTCAGTGAATGAAGACTTAAAGGCCTCTGCGAAATGACAAAGGCGCATCCAAGCCTGCCCTCTAAGGGCGACTCCTGAGCTTGCTGCCCTACTCGCTCCCTCAGCTGCATATGAAATAAGCCACATGGAGTTAACGATGGAATTGAGGGTAGACATCTGGGTGTTAACCGTCTGGGCCACCACCTCAGGAACGTTACCAGTGAGAGTATCTCCTAGCTCCTTGAGGAGATCTCTCTGGAGCCGAGTAAAGTGAGATAAGTAGTTCAGCGACCGTAAGGTAAAGGCTGCTGATGAAAGGGTACGCTTCCCGTACCAGTCCATGGTCCTAGACTCCTTGTTAGGAGGATGGACAGAGGAAGAAGTCTCGGCTAATTCTTTCTGGGTGGCGGCCGCCATCACCATGGCATCCACAGGGACTCCCTTGGACAAAAATTCCTTACCCAGGGGAGCAGACAGAAATTTATTGGGTCTGCTGGGTACGGGTTCAACAGAATCAGGGTTCTCCCACACCCTCTGACAAATGAAATCCAGGAGCTCATCGAAGGGTGGGGACACCCAGGAGGCAGAGGGCTGAGCACCAAAGGCCTTCAGAAAGACCGACTCCTCCTCGAAGTCATCCTTCGTAAACACCCTTTTTGATGGCTCATCCCTTTTTGGCCTAAAATGAAGGAAACTCTGACAAGGTGTGAACAGGAGGAAAGACTCTGTCTGCTGTCGGAGTCTGTTTTTCCACCCCTACCCGACCTTATCCCAAAGGCCAAAGGGGACAAAAAATGTGGTTCTGGAAAGCCCAAGGAACCTTTCAGGACACACATGGTGAACCCCCCTCCAGGGACAGAAAAGGGGGTAATAATGGAAGACACTGCCCTCGCAGCAGAGGGGTCTGCAACATTAGGGTGACAGAGATCACTTCTCTGGTCAACCCTACCAGCGCTCCTGAAAGGAGGCCTGACTGTCCTACTCTGGAGGCAGTCGAGAGTCGCTTATCTTTGTATCCAGACATCTGTCAAGAAATAACAAAAGACAGCTGGGTACAAAGTATAATTTCCAGAGGGTACATTATACCATTCGCCACACCCTCCCCATCCATAAGGAGAATCCTGGACGTTTCACCCAGTTACAGGGAACAAGCAACTATAGCGGTCCACAAGTTGCTAGAAAAAAGAGTCATCCAGTCAGTCCCAGCAGACTCAACAGGATCTGGAACTTACTCAAGGTTCTTTTTGGTTCCAAAGAAAACAGGGGACTGGAGGCCCATTTTGGACCTCAGCAGACTCAACCAATATGTAAAGAAAGAGAAGTTCCAGATAGTCATGCTCCAGTCTATACTTCCCTTCTAAGGGAAAGACAACTGGATGTGCTCGATAGATCTCAAGGATGTGTACTATCACATAAAAATAGCCAGGCCATCCAGAGATCACCTGCATTTCTGGCTGGGAGCCAATCATTATCAATTTCGAGCCCTACCCTTTGGTCTCACTACAGCCCCCAGAGTGTTCACCAAATGTATGGCAGTGATCACGGCTCACCTGAGGCATCTAGGATTCCAGGTGTCTCCGTACCTAGACGATTGGCTCCTTACTGATTCAGGCAAGGGAGTACACTCTGTCACTCTGCAATCATTTAGGCATTCCAGTCAACTCAGAAAAGTCTGCCTTGTCGCCATCACAACATATCGTTTTTATTGGGGCAGAGCTAGACACCTCAACCACCATTCTAAGGGTACAAATCAAAAGAGTCTTCCTTCTTCATCAGCATGTCAGCACATTGGTATTGAAAGATAGAGCACCAGCTTCAGAAGTTCTAAAAGTATTGGGTTTGATGGCTGCAGCAATCCTAGCCATACCATTAGCAAGAATGCATATGCAGATCCTTCAATGGCTGTTGTTCACTCAATGGTCTTACCAGGAACTTCCCATGGACCACACGATATTGATCTCCAGTGACGTCTCTTCATGTCACCATAGGACGTCCCTTTGTTCTACCCCCTCCAGTAGCCACTGTGATCACAGATGCTTCACTGATAAGGTGGGGGGGCATTTTCAGGGAAAGACTGCCCAAGGCACATGGACAGATCAGGAGTTACACTTGCATTTCAATGTTCTGGAGATGAGAGCAGTATTTCTGGCATTGCAGTACGTCCAGGACTCTCTTCCCCTAGGAATGATTGCAATTCAGACCGACAATGTGTCAGTAGTCTGGTACTTGAACAAGCAGGGGGGAACCAGATCTTACCCCCTTTTCCAAGATGCCCTTAGAGTTTGGCAGAGGGCTGTTTCCTTCCAGTGCTTTCTGTTGGCAATGCATATCCTGGGGACATCCAACGTGATAGCAAACAAACTGAGCAGGACAATCTTATTGCCACATGAGTGGTCCCTCAAGAAAGAGATTGTGGACAAGATTTTCCGCAAATGGGGCCAACCTTGCTGCGACCTTTTTGCCAGCCACATCAATACGAAATGCAGAAGCTACTTTGCCCTGATTCCTCCTCTGGGAGAAAGCCAGAGGGACGCACTCGTACACGATTGGCCCCCGGGTCTCACCTATGCATTTCCACCAATCCCATTGATACCCAAAGTTCTACAGAAAGCAAACTCCCTGGGAAGGACCATCATTCTTATAGCCTCTCATTGGCCTTGGCAGATTTGGTTCCCATTCCTTCGACATCATCTCTTGGAGGATCCCTGGATTCTGGACCCAGTTCCAGACCTTCTGACACATCCCTCGGGAGACCTTCATCTTTCTCTGCAGTCAATGAAGCTGACAGCTTGGCTGCTCCAGTTTCCCTCATAGCCAGGCTTCATAACTTCTCCAATGAGACAAAACAGATCCTTTTGTCTTCTCACAAGCCGTTCACTAGAAGATTATATCTTAGTAAGTGGAAGAGATTTTCCATATGGGCCTCTAAGCAGAACATTGATCCTTACCAAGCCCCCTTGACATCTATACTAGAATTCTTGACTGTGATTTTTAACAAAGGTGTGGCAGCAGCAACAGTTTGGGTCCAGTTGGCTGCTATATCTTTCATCTTGGAATTGACAGGTTAAATATCATGTTCCCCAAGTTATCCAAGGCATTTCTCAAGAGGACATTTCATATGAGACCATCTGTGAAAACTTCCTTTTCTCCATGGAATTTAAATTTTATGTTGTCACGTATAATCTTTCCCCCATTTGAACCAGCATCATCTTGTGACCTCAAACATTTGTTGTGGAAAACCATTTTTCTGGTAGCTATTACTTCTGCCCACAGAGTGTCAGTACTTCAAGCTTTATATATTAGCCCTCCTTATTTGATTTTTCATGCTGACAGAGTATCTCTTAGGACAAATTCCTCTTTTCTGCCCAAAGTTTGTTCAGAAACTAATATCAACCAAATCACTGAGTTACCAGTTTTCTTCCCTAATCATTCCAACAAGTTGGAGTATATGCTGCACAAACTTGATGTTCACAAACAGCTCAGATTTTATTTGGATAGAACAAAAGATATCAGGAAGTCAGACCAGCTCTTTATATTTATTAAAACAAAAAACAGCCGGTAAGCGCTTTCATTCACAAAGAACTTCTTCAGACCTGGTTGTCACACATGCAAAATTCACATTTATATTTTGCTCAAGTCACATGACCCAAAACATTAGCAGTGTTTTAACCCTTTCTTACATAACACTACTTTAAAGTTTTCCATATTCTTCATACCTGGATCTGCACCTGTGTTTAGCCTCACTTGCCAAATATATTCTTTCCAGTTTAAATCCATTTCTGCATCCCATCTCTTGTCTGCATTTGAATCTGTGTCAGTAACAGTAAAACTAAAACTCACTTTAACTCTGTTATGACAATTAACAACATGTCTTGCTAGGGCATTAGTTACATCTTTTTCAACTGCCCTCAGGTGCTCATAAATTCTGCGATGGAAGCTACATATAGTTCTTCCTATATAAAATCCATTGCAAGAATTACATAATACTAAATACACAATGAATTTAGACTTGCAATTGTAATTCCCCTTGATATTAATAGTAAAGTCCCGAGCCTTTGCTACTATTGTATTCCCCAGTACCAAAAACTTACAATAATTGCAGTCTTCACATCTTGACATGCCATTATAAGTAATAGGAGTATTACATTTATTGGTTTCTAAAAAATCCTTAAGACTTTTCCTTCTTTTTGTGATAAAAGTAGGACTCTCATAGAAAAAAAGCACCTAACTCTTGGACATTCTTCAAAAATTTCCAATTATTTGTGATGATCTGCTTAATACTGTACATATCTACTGAATTTTCCAATGTACAACTCAAATTATAATCTACTCCTTCACTATTTCATTCAACATCCTTTATTGTTCCCTTCTTCCTCACGGCTTTAATTTTATCTATTGCTTCACTTATTACCCCAATAGGGTAACCTCTGATTAAAAATTTTTTTCTTAACATCTCACAGTCTTCCAAAAAATACTCATCTTCGTCAGTGAGTCTAATTATTCTATCAAGCTGACCAAACACAATATTATTTTTCAAGTTCACACTGTGTAAACTGCTATATTCCAAGTAGCTGTTGCTCTGGACATCTTTTTTAAAAATTTTAACCAAGATTCCCCCCCCCCGTCTTGTACACAGTCAGATCCAGGTTGTTGTTGTCTTTCAGCTTTTCCCGGTTAAGGGTCGCCACAGCGGAACTCCGATCCGCTAATGATTGGCAGTAGATTTTCATGAACGTCGAGGTGCCAGCTCGACGTTCAACCTTTAACGAAGGCACGCCCATTTATGCATGTTTTTCGAATGCCCACCCAACCGCAGGGAGGACATGCAGACTCCACACAGAAGGCACTCCCTGCACTGTAGCCGAGAATCGAACGGAAGAACCTCTTGCTGTGAAGCAACAATGCTACCACTGCACCACTCTACTTCTATTAAAAGAAAACTTTAAATAGCTTGTAACAGAATTTAAATATTCACAGAATTTCAACAATTCCGACTCAGAACCTTCCCATAAAAAAAAAAACAAGTCATCAATAAAGCACTTGTAAAAATAAATATTGCTAGCAAATGTAGAATTAAAAATAAATTCTCTTTCCCAACTAGTCATGAACGAATTGGCATAGCTCGGGGCTATAGTTGCCCCCATAGCCACACCTTTATTTTGTTTAAAAAATCTGTTGTCGAAGCTAAATAAATTGTAAGACAATATTACATTTAAAAGTTCAGCCAACAGACTAATCTCCTCACGATTAAAATCAGGACAACCCCTCAGCACTCCTGTAACCCTCTCAATTCCTTCTTCATTGGGAATTACAGTGTACAATGAACATACATCAGCAGTTACTAACCATGTATTATCTCTCAGGGAAACATTCTTCACACTTTCTTTAAATTCACACAAATCCTTAATATATGATTCCACTGAAATCACTGCTTTTTGCAAGCATCTATCTGCATAGATAGCCATGGACTCAGTTCTACTACCACCATTGGCCACTATAGGCCTAAAATTTGGTGAATCCAAGTTCTTATGTATTTTGGGAAGGCCGAAAAACCTTTCCACCTTGGGTGTACTCACACAAAAGTAACCAGCCAACTCATTGCTGATTCTTCCTTCAACTAACCATTCTTCAATCAGTGAGTTTATAAAATTAAAACTTTTATCTATATCAATCCAATTCACTTCTGCATAAAAATCAGCATTAGACAATAACTCATAGATGCTATTTTTATAAAAACTATAGCCCATGACTACCACTGCATTAACTTTGTCAGCCTTAGTGATATAAATATCTTTATCATCCACTAACAACTGCAAAGCATCCTTCTCAGTCTTAGTCATATTATAAATACAATTTTTGTTGTGTTTGTTCAATAAATCCCTGACTTCCTTTTTACATGTAAGCAAAAATGCTTCTAACTCTGGCCTTAAGGGGGATTAAAAATACTTGATGTGAAGTTGTTCAATCTCGCCATTTGTTCTTTACACGTGGGTTCAGAGCTGATCCATCAGCTCTGAGTTGGCCGCTTTCCAAGCTCAAGATCTTTGAGTTAGCACGAGGCACAGTCCCTATCCCATGATGCTCTCCTGCCAACCCCAGATCTAGTTTGCCGCTGCAACAGATCGCACGACCTCTGGAGGAAGCTCGGGCCAGTAACCTTCTTTATTATATTAAAATAATTTAAATTTTCTTATTAGACTATCAGAGATCTGATATTTGTGAGACTTCTCATATTTCTTGTAATTGTTGTTTAGTGAGTTGATTGAAAGTTATATTTTTATCTTCTAATTTGGAGCGGTTGCTCCTAGGCCTTTAGCCTTTCTTGAGTTGCATTTACTTGACAGGGCTCTGTCAAATTTAATTCCCTATCCCCTTATTTTTCTTAGAATTATTGTATTTGAAAGTTTTTGTATCACATTTTTCTCATAGTCATTGCAGTTCAGGGATCTGAACTTTCTAAGGATTTCTGTGGTTTCAATTTTTTGATATTGTTACAGGGATCTGATATTTGTGTGTAATTGTTTATAATGTCGGAGAAACAAAAATATGGTTTTAAAAGGTGTGACTGTGGACAGAAGATGTCCATCACTGATAATCATGTATCTGAAGTAGTTACTTAATTTGCTCTGCAACCTGTGGGTATCGGATCCGACTTCGGATCCAAACCGGCAGCTTACCAAGCTCCAAGATCCAAGCTCCTAGCTCCTCCCCTACCCATAATCCCCTGCTACCAACCACATTACCTCAGATCGTTTTTGCCGCGGCTGAAGTAGCTTTCCCTTTGAAGAGCTCCTGGCTGGGTGAGATCGTTTCTATCTTAAGTTCACCAAAAAAGTTTCAAAATCGTGTGTGTGTGGTAGTAAACCTTTCTACCCCTTTTTAGTATTAGTCTTAATTTTTACTGGTACAGTTAATTAGTTTTTCTTTGTCACTCCCCCTCCCCCCTTAGCGTTTGAGTGTGTGTGTGAGTGCTTTATCATGGCGGAAGGGCCTAAGGCCATTTTTTCCAAATGTACTGAGTGTTGCCACAAGCTTTCCCCAGCTGATGGTCACACTCAGTGCGTTTTGTGCCTGGGGGCAGCCCATCTCTCAGAGGCCTGCCAGATCTGTGCGGCCTTTAACCCCCAGGCACTTCAGGATAGGAAAAACAAGCTGATCCTGGTGGGAAAGCTCCCCCAGGAGTCAGCTTCTTCTTCCTCTCCCGTTCGGGCTCCGGCTGCCTCAGCGGCCTCGGCGCCCTCTGTTCCCTCAGCTCAACCCAGAACTCAACCTCCCACTTCGGGTTTGAGCTCTGGGGAAACTAGTGCCTCCTCAACTAAGGAGAAGAGGCACAAGGATAAGGAGGGACATAGATCCCATAAAAGGCGGGCCGAGTCTCACCCTTCGGCTCCGCCAGCAAAAGTAACTAAGTCTCCTTCGGGGGTCTCCGGATCCTTCTCCTCTTGGCTCTGTTCGCCTAGCTTCTCGCCAGAGCCGGAGGAGGAAGATCAGTCTCCCTCGAGGTCGTCGAGACGGCCCTCCCGTCCCGCCTCGACTACCTCTTCCAGGTCAACAAAAAGCATCTCCGAAGCAGATATGGATTGGATGATGTGTCGGTTCTTACAGACCCAAATGCAGATGGGGGTGCTCTTGCCTCCCCCCCTCTGGGGGGAGCGCGGCCCCCATGTTTGCCCCGATCACTCCTTCTCCGACCCGTTTTCGGATCTCGGAGTCATTGGATCCATGCCCATTCAGACCCAGGGAATTGTCGGCGCCGATAGCGCTGGTCTCTTCGATGCCGACTATGCCCTCGGGCTTGTCAGATCTGAGCTCTCGGGGCCGAGGGCTGAGCATCGGATCCGAGGGAGTTGTTGTATCTTCGGAGCTGTTGGCTTCGGAGCACACCTCTCTCTCGGCGCCGACTGCTTCGGCACCGACCCCGATCCCTTCCTCGGAGCCGAGGAGATTGCTCTCAGAGGCTGGTGAGGGTGATTCTCCTTCGGCTTTTGAGGTAGTGGAGAGGGTACTGTCGCGATCCTCCAGATCCCTGGTTCGGGCTTCGGATTCACCCGTACCCCCACTGTATGAGGGTCTGTCTTCCATCATCCGACCATTGGGACAGCCTGCCCAAGCCCTCCAGCTAGTTCCTGTTGAGGAACAACAACCCGTGGACGAGCCCTCTTCGGATAGCCCCACCGAGGAGGTTCCTCAGAAACGTCGGTGTAAAAGGAGGCACCTGGACTCCCCCCGAGTCCATTACCACTGACACGGACTTAGATGATAGGGACGGTTCCCCAGGGTCACCCCCTGAAGATGTCTCCTTTGGAGACATCATGGAAATGTTGCGTATTAGAGGGGGGGTGGTCTTCCCAAAAACCTTCCCTTGATGAATCCGTGTTCCTGGAGGCATTTGAGGCAGGCCCATCTACTTCCTGGGTGTCCCATCCGGCCATCCACCTGGTGGACTTAATTACCACCAGGGCGTGGAAGGAGCCCGACACCGTGGAGCCAATTCCTAGGCGTCCCGACAAAATACTAAGCCCCCCCACAGATAGGCAATCATGGGCCAAAGGATCCCCTGTTGATGCCATGTTGGTGGTGGTGGCCACCAAGAAAGAACTCGCTCAGGAGAGTTCTCTGGTCCACCCACCAGATAAAGAATCTTGAGCATTGGACCGGATTGGGAAGTGGATGTTTGCTTCAGTGACCTTTTCTATAAGGGCTCTGAACTATATGGCACATACCATCAGGCTACAGCGAGACTTGATCAAGGAATACGCTGCAGCTCCCCCAGAGTCCATGTCGGTCAGAGACAGGAATGCGTTTACGACACGAATGGCCACTCTGAAATCCATCTCCAATACGTCTATGAGGCTCCTCTCTCATGCTTCGGAGGGAGCCGCTAGAGCCAGCGGAGCAGGGGTCATCTTACGACGTCATGCCTGGCTCCATCTTTGCGACTTTGCGGACCCTTCAAGGCATCCTTCGTGAATGCCCCCTTGATGGTTCTGCTCTTTTTGGCAAGACCGTTTGCGATATGCTGGTCCAAAGCGAAAAGGACGGGAAGACGCTGTCTGCCGTCGGAGTCCACTTCTCTAGTCCCCAAAGATCCTTCTCCAGGAATCAGAGGGGACAAAAGAAGCTGTGGTTTCGCAAGTCTCAACAATCCCATCCAGCTGCGGACCACTCATCCTCTAGAGGCAGAGGAGGACAAGGTGGACGCCGGCCCAGAGGCAGAGGGGGGCTGTGTAATTTCGGGTCTAGAGAACCTTTCTCGGACAGACCCGTGCAACAGCCCTGAGGGCTTGCCCGACTGTCCCTCTATGGAGGCAGTCGGGGGGCAGTTGACGGAGCACCTGTCAAACTGGGAGTCCCTTACAATGGATCGATGGGTGCTCCGTATCATTTCCAGAGGTTACTTCATTCCTTTCCTAAATCTTCCCCCCAAAATCAGACACCTCCTCGATGTCCCACCCGATCAGAGGGAGGTGGCGGCTTCAGAGATTTTGAAGCTGCTAAGAAAAAGAGCCATCCAGCCCATCCCCCCAGATCAGTCTGGATTGGGTTATTACTCAAGGTTCTTTTTGGTGCCAAAGAAAACGGGGGACCTCAGACCCATCTTAGACCTTTCCGCTCGGAACCTGTTTATACCCAAGGAAAAGTTCCGGATGGTCACTCTTCAATCTATCCTTCCCCTTCTGCGGGAGAACGACTGGATGTGCTCCATAGACCTCAAGGATGCGTACTACCACATCTTAATGGACAGATGATCCAGGAGGTTTCTCCGCTTCCGGCTCGGAGCCAGTCATTATCAATTCAGGGTTCTTCCATTTGGCCTCACTTCAGCCCCCAGAGTGTTCACCAAAGTCATGGCGGTGGTTGCTGCCCACCTGAGACTTCAGGGCATTCAGGTCTTCCCGTACCTACGTACGCGACCAACAGGCATCAGCTCTCTGTAGTGAGTGATTACGCACTGACTCTAGCCCACAACCTAGGCATTTCAGTAAACCTGCAGAAGTTCTGCCTGTGCCCCACTCAAGCCCTGGAATTCATAGGGGCCAGGTTGGATACTCAAATCTCTCGAGCTACTCTAACATCAGTCAGACTGAACAGCTTGTCTTATCAGGTGTTAGCCCTTCTCCGGAATCCTTCTCCTCCAGCGGAGTTAGTCCTGAGGGCACTAGGGTCTATGGCAGCAGCGATCGGTCTTTTCCTCCATGCCCACCTGCGAATGCGAATATTGCAATGGACCCTTCAAGTCCAATGGTCCCTCTTGCTCCACCCGTTGAACATGCCCATACCACTGAGCAGAGTTTGCAGGGGCTCCCTTCTTTGGTGGTTGCATGCGCAGGAACTCAGAGAAGGGAGGCCCTTTGTGATCCCCCCGGTCAAAGCCACGTTGACCACGGACGCTTCTCGCCTCGGGTGGGGGGGCATTGTTCAGGCAGATCCGTTCAAGGAACATGGACTCCCCTAGAGACCGCATTGCATATCAATGTCCTAGAGATGAGGGCGGTGCTTTTGGCGTTGCAAGCTCTCCACGACCTTCTTTCCCTGGGGACTATTGCGATCCAGACAGACAACATGTCTGTAGTCTGGTATATAAACAAACAGGGAGGAACCAGATCCTACCCCCTGTGTCGAGAGGCCATGAGAGTTTGGGAATGGGCGATCTCCACCAACCATTTTCTGGTAGCAACGCACATCCCGGGACGATCCAACATATTAGCGGACAAGCTAAGTCGGGTGCTTCTCACTCCGTACGAGTGGTCTCTGAATCCATCTGTTGCGAAACAGATCTTCCACAAATGGGGTCAGCCTCGCTGCAATCTTTTTGCTTCTCCTTTAAACACAAAATGCGAGTACTTTGCAATAATTCCCCCCAGAGGGGAAACCGCCAGAGACGCTCTGGTCCATGCTTGGCCTCCCGGGCTCCTTTATGCTTATCCTCCCCTCCTCTCATGATGAAGTTCATTCAGAAAGCCTGTCGGTTGGGGAGCAGAGTTATCCTCATAGCCCCATTTTGGCCTTGGCAGATCTGGTTCCCCTTTCTGCGGTCTCACAGTGTGGCTCCTCCGTGGATTCTGGATCCCAGTCCAGAACTAATTTCTCATCCCGCGGATTGCCCAACACCAAACCTGGTCAACCTCAAGCTTGCGGCTTGGCTGATCTAGTTCCATTAATGGCTAGGACTCCCAGTATCTCATCTCCCGTTAAGGCCATTCTGGTGGCGGCTCATAAGCCATCTACCAGAAAACTACAACAGTAAATGGAAACGTTTTTCCATTTGGGCCAAAGATAAGGGCTTGGACCCATTTACTGTCCCTATCCCGACCATCCTGGACTTCCTCTCGTTAATCTTTTGACAGGGAGCAAGCGCTTCTACGGTTAAGGTGCAATTGGCGGCCATCTCCCATTTTCATGTGGCTGATGGCATAGGTTCCTTAGCATCTACAAAGTTGTGCAAAACCTTCTTATGAGGCATCTTCCTTTTAAATCCACGATAAAGTCTGTGGTTCCCCCATGGGACCTCACTCTAGTCTTGCAAGCCTTAACGAGCCCACCTTTCAAACCTGCGGCCTCAATTCCGTTGAAGTTCTTGTCATGGAAAACAGCCTTCTTAGTGGCTATTACTTCAGCCAAAAGGGTTTCAGAATTACAAACCTTGTGTATGAAGCCTCCTTACCTTATCTTTCACAAAGATAGAGTGTCCCTCAGGACTAACCCGTCTTTCTTGCCTAAGGTTGCTTCAGAAGCAGAAGTAGACCAAAAGCTCTGGGTAGAAATTTATTGTTCAGCTCTGCAGCTCCAAATACTGTTCAACAGCTCAAAGTTAAAAAACGAAACAAATCCACTGTCCTACGGACCACATTAATCTCAAGCGCTTTCACCCGGGCTCTCCCAGGCTTTGTCAAGATAAATAACATACAATTCATCTTTCTTTTATAGTGCCATAATTAGGTGTAATTACATTCTAATTGAAAGAGCAATTGTATAATTGACAACATATCTCGTTCTTACTAGCTAGCCTCTTAAGATGTGAGATAGTGCAAATACAAATTACATTACATTTTGAACTATCATACTATAAAAATACACTTTAAGCATTATTAATTTTTTAGTACATTTATAGCAGTGAGTAGATGGTTTTATTAATTAACAAAGTATTTTATATACTGTTTTTAAGTTATCATATAACTTAATTGATAATTGATTATTTAAAATGTTTTAAACATGATGTAAAGTGTATGCTATTTATCTTGACAAAGCCTGGGAGAGCCCGGGTGAAAGCGCTTGAGATTAATGTGGTCCGTAGGACAGTGGATTTGTTTCGTTTTTTAACTTTGAGCTGTTGAACAGTATTTGGAGCTGCAGAGCTGAACAATAAATTTCTACCCAGAGCTTTTGGTCTACTTCTGACTTCTCTTTTTACCTTGTTGGTAAGACTGGTGTTGTGGCAGTGGTTGTTTCTTGCTTCAGAAGCAAATATAAATCAATCGATAAATCTACCAGTGTTTTTTCCCACATTTCAGAACAAGGTAGAATACACATTACACAAACTGGATGTACACAAACAGCTGCGTTTCTACTTGCATAGGACTAGAGAGTTTCGCATGTCGGACCAGTTATTTGTCTCGTATGCAAAATCAGCCATGGGTAAAGCCATTTCCAAAGTCACTCTAACAAATTGGATTCGTCAGTGTATTATTCAGGGGTATATATCGTCTGGCAAACCAGCCCCGGTTAGTATCCGTGCTCATTCTGCAAGATCTGTAACCACTTCAACAGCCTTCTGGTCTAGGGTTTCAGTGGATGACATATGTTCAGCAGCTACTTGGTGCTCTTCTCATACGTTCATTTCTCATTATAAATTAGATGTGATTTCGAGAAGTAGGGCTTCTTTTGGCTCCGCGGTGCTTCGGAATAGCCTTCTGTAAGGACCACCTAGGTTCTTATAAGGTAGCTGGGGACTCTGTCCCACAGGTTGCAGAGCAAATGAAATAACTACTTCAGATAAAGAAGTTATGTACTCACCATAATGTTCCATCTGAGTAGGTACTTCATTTGTCTGCAACCAACCCCCCCCTGCCATCCCCCGAACCTTTCGGGATTTTCTGATCACCTTTGCAGTTGATATTTCGCGTTTCCAGGTTGGTAAGGCAAAAAAAATTATCTGAGGTAATGTGGTTGGTAGCAGGGTTTATGGGTAGGGGGAGGAGCTAGGAGCTTGAATCTTGGAGCTTGGTCAGCTGCCGGTTCGGATCCGAAGTCAGATCCGATACCCACAGGTTGCAGACAAATGAAGTACCTACTCAGATGGAACGTTATGGTGAGTACATAACTTCTTTTTCTTGTGTGTACTGCTTGGGACCACTACATTTACAAGAAGATTGCTCTATCTGCCATTCCTTCAGTGGCAGGGTTTTATTAGAGAGGTGAAGGAAATTGGTTAATAGAGGGCTGTTGAAGCCAGATTTCCAAGAAGCATTAGACAAGACTGACCAGACCTCCAAGTCCTCGAAGGGGTCGAAGTTTTCGAAGGTGTCATCAAAGCACAAGTCTTCTGTTCCGAGCACCTCTGGGAAGACTCGGTCGCCGGCTCCACAGCCTTCGGAGCTGTGCACCAAAATCTTACCTCGGAGCCAAATCACTGTGTTGGAACTGGTGTCGGAAGTTTTAAAGTCCCCGATCCTTAAGTCGGTGGCTTCTTCGGCTCCTTTGACCCATTCTTCCAGTACCCTTTCTGACATTGATGTGGAATGCGTGGTGCAGAGACTTTTGGTGAACCCGGCCCTGGCCAAATTGCTTTCAGCTTCAACCGAGTTGGCTTCGAAGCCTACAACCCCTCCACCATGATTTCTGCTCCTCCTCCGAGGCCAGTTGAGCCTTTGGAGCTGGAAAGAGAGGATCTGATAGTGGTGGAACCCTCGGAACCAAGGCTTGTTCCAGTGCCCTCGGCTTTATTGACCTTGACTTCTTCGGTTCCGATCAAAGAGTCTCGGAGCTGACACTCTCTCACTGGTTCTGGGGGAGAGAGTCGAACTGATGCGTTGGTTCTGACTCTCCCTCTCAGGGCTTCAGTGCAGATGAGCTCAGTTCCATCCTCTAGTTCGGAGCCTGTGGTCTCGGCCCCTTGGAGGTTGCCATCTTCTTCGGAACCGGTGGACTCCTTTGGTCGGGAAACCGGTGCCTTCGATGCTATGAGGAGTGTCATGTCTGCTAAGACCCTTACCTTTTTGGATCTTTCCTCTTCCTCCACTAAAGGGCCGCATTCTGTCCCTACACCACAGGTCCCCACCAAGCATCGAGACCCAGAGCCTCAGGTAACCCCATTGGGTGACCCCTGCTTGACTGAGACTTCACCAGACGCCCCCACTGATGAAGTCCCCAGAAAAAGACTGTGCAAGAGGAGGCATTTAGATTCCCCTCAGGAATCCTTAACATCAGATACCGACTTAGAGGAATCAGAAGGGTCCCCACGGTCCTCCTCTGAGGATGTCTCATTTGCAGACATCCTGGAAATATTAAGGCAGAGGGGTTACTGGCAGTCCCTTACCCCTACTGAGAATGAGTCGGTGCTCCTGAAGGCCTTTGGGTCTCAACCTTCCACCTCCTGGGATACTCTGCCCTTTGACGAATTAATGGACTTGGTTGCTCGAAGGGCGTGGGAGTCTCCTGATTCCATGGAACCGGTCCCTCGGAGGCCCAACAAATTTATCACCTCCCCTCATGACACGTCTTTTCTTACAAAGGGAGTCCCCATTGATGCCATGGCAGTGGCGGCGGCCACCAAGAAAGAGATGTCAGAAATCTCTTCTTCTGTTCATCCTCCTAATAAAGACTCTAGGACTATGGACAGATACAGGAAATGCATCTTTAGTTCTGCGACATTTGCAATGAAATTGCTCAACTATTTGACCCACTTTACTCATCTAGAATGAGATATCCTCAAAGAGCTTGGAGATACTCTACAGGGCAAAACAGATGATGCTGTTTCAGAGAAAGTAACGGCACAGCTTAACACTCTTAATTCTATTGTGAACTCATCCATGTGGCTTATTTCTTATGCAGCCGATGGATCGAGCCGGGCAGCAGGTTCAGCGATAGCTCTGTGGAGACAATCCTGGATGTGCTTATGCTCTTTTGTGGAAGCCTTCAAGTCTTCCTTTGTTAATACCCCATTTGATGGCTCTTCCTTGTTTGGGCTTAAAGTCAAGGAGACACTCACTAGGTGTGAGCAGGAAGGAAAGACTCTATCTGCCATAGGAGTTCATTTTTCCACCCTCACTAGACCATACCCCAAAGGGCAGAAAGGTGGAAAAATGTGGTTCCGAAAGTCCCAAGGAGCTTTCAGAACACACATTGTAACCCCCCCTCCAGGGGCAGAGGAGGGGAGTATAATGGTAGATGCCACCCAGGCAGCAGAGGGGGTCTGCAGAACCAGGGTGACAGGGAGCAGTTCCTTGGCAAGCATTATCAGTGCTCCTGAGAGGAGGCCCAAACGTCCTGCTCTGGAGGCAGTCTGGGGTCACTTAGCTTTATACCCAGATGTCTGGCTAAGAATTACATCAGATTCTTGGGTAAAAAGCATAATTACCAGAAGTTACATCATTCCCTTTTCAGAATCCCCTTCCATTTGTACAAGAATCCCAGATGTTCCACCCAGACTGCGGAATCTAGCAACCATAGAAATTCAAAGGCTGCTAGAAAAAAGAGTCATCCAGCCAGTCCCGGCGGACCAGATAGGATCTGGAACTTATTCCAGGTTCTTTTTAGTTCCAAAGAAAATAGGGGACCGGAGGCCCATCTTAGACCTCAGCAAACTAAATACCTTTGTCAAAACGGAAAAGTTCCGGATGGTCATGCTTCAATCGATAATTCCGTTTCTCAAAACGGGCAATTGGATGTGCTCTATAGATCTCAAGGATGCGTACTACCACATCAAAATGGCCAGGCCATCCAGAGATCACTTGTATTTCCGGCTGGGGGACAGTCACTACCAATTCCGAGCTCTGCCCTTTGGTCTCACCACAGCCCCCTGAGTGTTCACCAAATGTATGGCAGTGGTCATGGCTCACCTGAGATGTTTAGGATTCCGGGTGTTTCCATATCTCGACAACTGGCTCCTCACCATCACCACCAGGCATCAACTAATTTGCACCAGAGATTACACTATCAACTTGTGTTCCAGGTTGGGCATAACCTTAAATTTCAAAAAATCTGCTTTATTGCCATTGCAACATATTTCCTTTATAGGAGCAGATCTAGACACCACCGCCTCCCTGGTCAGATTGCCTCTTGAAAGAGTAATATCTTTGCGAAGTCAAGTGTCCCAGTTGTTAATGGAAAGGAGAGTTCCGGTATTCCAGGTTCTGAAGATGTTAGGCACCATGGCAGCTACACTCACAGCGGTTCCTCTGGGACGAATGCACATGAGGATACTCCAATGGCTACTTATCACACAGTGGTCTTATCAACAGCTTCCAATGTCACACAAGATTATTCTGACAAATGCTTGCAAAAAGGACCTTCTTTGGTGGTTGAACAGCCACCAAGTTACTGTAGGTTGCCCATTTATACTTCCCCCTCCCACAGCCACAGTGACCATGGATGCTTCCCTGATAGGGTGGGGTGGGGGGCTATTTCAGGGAAGAACTGTCCAAGGCACTTGGTCAGACATGGAATCTCATTTGCACATCAATTTCTTAGAGTTGAGAACAGTGTTTCTAGCATTGCAACACTTTCACAACTCTACCTTGAGAGATGATTGCAATACAGACAGACAACATGTTGGTAGTCTGGTACATCAACAAGCAAGGGGGAACCGAGTCTTACCACTTATGCCAAAAGGCCCTGAGACTTTGGCAGTGGGCTGTATCCATCGGGTGCTTTCTGTTAGCAATGCACATACCCCGGTCATCCAACGTGATAGCGGACAAACTGAGCAGAGCCATTCTGTTGCCCCATGAGTGGTCCCTCAAAGAACGAGTGGTGGAAAGGATATTCTGCAGATGGGGCCAGCCTTGCTATGACCTTTTTGAATCCCCGATGAATGCCAAATGCAGAAGCCACTTTGCCCTGTACCCCCCACCAGGAGACAGCCCAGTTGACTCACTTGTACATGATTGGCCCTCGGATCTCCTATATGCCATCCCTCCAATCCCTCTGATTCCCGGATTCTTAGAGAAAGCCAAAAGCCTGGGAAGGGCTGTTATTATAATAGCCCCATTTTGGCCTCGGCAGATATGGTTCCCCTTCCTACAGCAATACCAAGTGGAAGAACCTTGGGTTCTGAACCCAGTGCCAGACCTTCTGACTCATTCGTCGGGAATTCTTCATCCCTCTCTTGTCTCCCTCAAACTGACAGCTTGGCTGCTCCACTTACCCAACCTAGCCAGGTCACATGATTTGTCTCCAGCGGTTCAACATATTTTAGTTTCCTCTCACAAAGTCTCCACCAGGAAACTTTATAATAGCAAATGGAGGCGATTTGTTCATTTGGGCTTCTCAGCATGGTATTGATCCCTATGATGTCCCTATTCATAGTATTCTAGAATTCTTGACTTCGCTCTTTCACGATGGTGCTGCAGCTTCTATGATAAGGGTTCAATTAGCTGCCATATCTAACTTCCATGTGGGATGCAGTGGCTCAAACATTATGTCCCACAGATTATGTAAAGCCTTTTTGAAAGGGACTCATCACCTTAGGCCACCAGTCAGACATCCTGTTACTCCCTGGAATCTGAATTTGGTACTATCTCAACTCATTCTTCCACCTTTTGAGCCTGCATCATCTTGTCCTTTGAAGTTCCTTTCTTGGAAGACAATTTTCCTAGTGGCTATTACTTCAGCTCATAGAGTTTCTGAACTACAAGCACTTTCTATCAGGCCCCCATATCTAGTCTTTCACCCCGACAGAGTGTCTTTAAGAACAAATCCTACATTTCTTCCTAAGGTCTGCTCCGAGGCAAATTTGAACCAGTCTATTGACCTTCCTACTTTTTTCAGACATCATGCTAATAGAATGGAGTACATGTTACATAAGCTTGATGTTCACAGACAATTGAGGTTTTACTTAGACAGAACAAAAGAATTTAGGAAATCTGATCAGCTATTCATTTCCTATGCAGACAATAAGAAAGGTTTGTCGGTATCCAAAGTTACATTGTCCAAATGGATTGCTGATTGTATAAAATTTGTATATTCTTCATCTAAACAACCTTTAGAATGTGAGGTGATAGCTCATTCTACCAGGGCTGTTTCTACATCTTTAGCCCACACAGCCCGTCTACCTTTGGACACCATTTGTGCAGCTGCTACTTGGTCCAAACCTCATATGTTTATCACTCATTACAAAGTGGACAGGGCCTCCAGGGACAGGGCTTTCTTTGGTTCCACCATTCTCAGGAATATACTCCCGTGAGCCACCCTGGATTAGGGTGCTTGGGACGCTACCCACATGTAAAGAACAAACGGCGAGATTGAACAACTTCACATAAAGAAGTTATATTCTTATCATAACGTTCCATGTGAGTTGTTCATCTCGCCTTTGTTCTTACACTCCATCCCACCTTCCTCCTCCAGGTTATGGAAGAACAGGTTGACTGGTGGTCTGGTTGGTCTTGCTAATGTCCTTGTTTCCATCCAGATTATTGTTTAGCTATTGTAAATAGTTATGTACTTTGTACATTGTTTATAATTGGTTACTTAGTGTGTTTTTTTCTTGCTGGTTCAACAAACTAGATCTGGGGTTGGTAGGAGAGCATCATGGGATAGGGACTGTGCCTCGAGCTAACTCAAAGATCTTGAGCTTGGAAAGCGTCCGACATGGAGCCGATGGATCGGTTCCGAACCCACGTGTAAAAAACAAAGGCGAAATGAGCAACTCACATGGAACATTATGGTAAGAACATAACTTCTTTTTTTTTAAAACAATGTTGTTTACATGCCCTGCCTTGAAAAAGACATTTCATATAAATTTTTTGCACAAAATCCCTTAAAGCATTTATTACAGACACAATATTTGCCCTTGACGATTGTACAAAATTAAGTCCTTTACTGATAACATTTATTTGTTATATGTTTAGTATCACTGCGGACAAATTCACTATTTTAAAATTCAAATTTACAGTACCTTTGGTTAATGATTGTTCTATTTCCAGTGGCGCTGCTGGTAACTCTCTCCATCTCCTTTCTGCACATTCCATGCTCTTGTTCCTTGCTGGCAGCAGCACTGCTCATTTCTGTTCATATAAAAGTTCCCTTTGAAATTTTTGTTGCTGTTGTTGAACGTCTTTTGCCCTTTGTTGTGAAAACATTTCTTTTTCCGACCATAGCCTTGTTGACCAGTTCTTTGTCTCATTCTCTGTATCCAGAAAAGGTAGACCAGTGGCTAAAACAACTCTGTCTAAATGGTTATCTGATTGTATCACCTTTGTCTACTCAGTTGCTAATATGCCTTTGCAACACAAGATTAAAGCTCACTCAACCAGAGCAGTTTCTACATCCTCTGCATTCCAAGCCAAATTGCCCCTTGATAACATTTTTGCAGCAGCCACTTGGTCTAAACCTCATACCTTTATCACACATTACAAAGTTGATAAGGCCTCCAGGGACAGGGCTTCTTTTGGGTCTACGGTCCTGAAGAATGTACTCCCGTGAGCCATCCGAGATTGATGGTGCTAGGGACGCTACCCATTAGTCAAGAATGAATGGCGAGATTGAACAACTTCACATTAAGAAGTTATGTACTCACCATAATGTTCCATGTGAGTTGTTCATCTCGCCTTCATTCTTACGTCCCTCCCTCCTTCCCCCTCCTGGTTGATAGTTGACCTAGATGTTGGTCTCATCCAGGTTGCTCAATTTCTTCTGCCTTTCCATAGGAGGATAACTCATTTATATGGTTATTGTATATGCAGCAAACAAGATCTGAGGTAATTCACAGTGCATCATGGGATAGGGGCTTGGCCATGAGCTACTGGAAGACCTCGAGCTTTGCATAAGGCCATACTGAAGCCGATGGATCAGCTCTGAACTGATCAGTCAAGAATGAAGGTGAGATGAACAAGTCACATGGAATGTTATGGTGAGTACATAACTTCTTATTCTATTACATTTTCCTTTCAGATCTACAAGCATGCAACACAGATACTGTCAGCTCTCTATGGCAAATTCCCAAAACTTGTTTACTGTTACACTCATATTTATACCAAAAAGTCTGATATTTTTTCTCAGAGTCTGATGTATAGCAGTTCTTTCTTTGTATAACAGTTTTCCTTTGTTCCCTTGTCCTTGGTTCTTTGTAGTTTGATGATCCATGGAACTCTGTCTTACATTATCTGAAACATGGTGTCCCAGCACTATCTGAAACTTGATGTTACATCTCATTATTTTGTTGATGTTCTTCCAGCTGGCATCTGTACAGTTATTTTTACAGTCTTTGTTTCTCAATAACATACTCCTTTACATGGATGCCAAAATTCTAAGCTATGCCAGCACACTTACTACTTCTTATTTTTCAGCATTTTATACAATTTTTAAATTAACCCTTTATATTTCATATAATTCTTGCAGCTTTTTATTCAAGCTAATAATCATGCTAGTGAAAAGACAGTGAACTATTAATGTTAAGTTGTCTATCTCGCCTTCATTCTTGCTGGATGGGTTCGGAGCCGACCTCGGTTCTGACTCGGCCACTCTAAAAGCTCGAGAGTTGGTTCCACCGGCTCGAGGCTCCCCTTATATCCCACAATGCTAGGCGATATTACCTCAGATCTCATTTGCCGCTACAGCTATCGAGACGTGTTGCTTCACCGGCTTCAGGTTAGTGTAGGAAATAGTTTAAAAAGTTGATTAGAAACCCTTTAAGTTAGTTTTCCATACAGTTTCTCCTTATCTTAAAGGTCTTTGATCCCTTTAATCTAGTTTTCTTTAATTTTTTTACCTTAAGAACTATAGTTCTTCCCTTAGGCCTTCGGGCCCTCCCATTCCCTTGGAGTGTGTGTGTTTTCTTTAGGGACTTATAACAGTAAACAGCTAATTACTTAGTTTAAGTTTCTGTTTTTTGGTTTATAGTGTAAGTGGTGTGTTTGTGTTTGTGTGTGGTTACACTTGTTCCTTGATATGTCCAAGGATTCGAAGGTCTCAGGCTTCAAGAAGTGTGACTCGTGCTGTCAGAAAATGTCTCTGACAGACGGTCACACTTCTTGTGTGTACTGCCTGGGACCTTTACACCTGCAGGACTCTTGTGCTGTATGCCATGGCTTCAGCCCTAGAGTCCTGCAGGAAAGAAAGAACAAGCTCATCTTAAGGGGCTTGCTTAAGCCTGAGGGTCCCCCTACTGCTACTTCGGGTAAACTCTCTAAGGCTCCTAGGTCCTCGACTCCAGCTACTGAGTCGGCGCCTAAGGCTTGAGCCTACTCGACACCGGCTCGGCTGGAGCCGATGAGACTCGAACTGCTACTTCTGTGGTTCCTCGGCTCGGCTGGAGCCGAGGCATTGAAATTTCTGAGTCGGCTCGATCAGACCATCGGAACCGACATCTAGAAAGAGGTCCAGGTCACCGTCCCTTGGCTCCGTTCATTCGGCTCCAGCATCTCCCTTGCTGTCTGAACGGAGCCATAGATCTCACTCCTCTAGATCATCGAGGCTTTCGGATCATGACCTTCAGAGGGTAGTGAGTTGACTTCTTAAGTCCGAGGCACTGGCCCAAATGCTTCAGAGCCCGACTCATCAGTCGATGCTTAACCCTATCCCTCAAAATGTTCCTCCTCCGACTCCATTGAGCTCGGAGCCGGGGCGTTTCGGAACCGAGACTGTGGTAGCGTCGGAACCGATACAATTGTCTTCAGTTCTGTCGTCGGCTCTGATTTCTTCCTTGGAAGAATCTCGGCGCCGGACTTCCCTCGTCGGCTCCGAGGGGGTGAGTGGCATCGGACCCTTGTCCGACCCCGCTCTCCCTCTCGGCGCTTCGGCGCTGGTGAGTTCGGCTCCGACATCGGCCTCGGAGCCATCGCTGTCAGTGCTGAGGGAGGTTTTCAGCTTTTCGGAGCGGGGACCTTTGGCTCTGCCTGACGGGGGTGCCTTCGAGGTCATGCGGAGTGTATTGGAACCGGTTCAACTCCACAGTCGGCTCCGTCCGTCCCTCCCTCTTCGGTGCCTCAGGTTATGTCTGCTCACTCCCTCATCCCAGACCGCAGAGAGCCAGCTCCTCAAGAATCCCCTGTGGGGATCTCATCCTCTTCCGAGGCCTCTCCTGAATTGGCAGGGGAGCCCCTAGGAAGAGAAAGTGTAAGAGGAAGCACATAGACTCACCTGAGTCTGTCACCTCTGACACGGGGTTAGAGGATTCGAGGGTTCCCCGTTCCCCTTCTGAAGATGTCTCCTTTGCAGACATCCTAGAGATCCTGAAACAGAGGGAAATTGGCCAGCCCTTAACCCTTCGGAGGATGAATCTGTGTATCTTGAGGCATTTGGCTCTCCCCCTTCCACCTCCTGGGTGTCCCCCTTTGACCCCCTCATGCAGGTGGTAGCTAAAGGCTTGGACGGCTCCTGACTCTGTGGACCCCACCCCAGGAGACCTTCAAAGTTTATCACAGCACCAGCAGATAAGCAATTTCTGACTAAGGGAGTTTCTGTGGATGCTATGGTGGTAGCTGCCGCCACTAAGAAGGAGCTAGCTGATCCTTCGGTGCCTGTCCATCCTCCTAACAAGGAATCTAGGTCTATGGACAGGTACGGGAAGCGGATGTTTTCGTCAGCGACCTTTGCTATGCATTCGCTGAACTACCTCTGTCATTTCACTCGTCTTCAAAGAGACTTGATCAAGGAAATGAGTGAGATGTTAAAGGATCCTACAGCTGCGGGTTTTCAGGATAAGATGAACGCTCAGCTGGCTACCCTAAATTCTATAGCTAACTCCTCCATGCGCCTCCTCTCATATGCGGCTGATGGAGCGAGCAGAGCCGCAGGGACAGGTGTGGCCTTACGCCGGCATGCCTGGATGCGGCTATGCAATTTGGACCCTTTAAAACATCTTTCACTAACTCCCCGTTTGATGGATCATCCCTCTTTGGTCCTCAAGTGAAAGAAACCTTGACGAGGTGCGAGACGGATGGCAAAACTCTTTCTGCCGCCGGAGTCCGTTTTCTACTCCTTCTAGGCCTTACCCCAAAGGCCAGAAAAGTGGGAAAATGTGGTTCCGCAAACAATCTCAAGGGACTTTGCCTGACGACAGAGTCGGTTCCCTCCAGAGGCAGAGGAGGGAACAATAATGGTAGACGCCGCCCTAGGGGCAGGGGGGGTCCGCAGAACCAGGGCAATCGAGAAACCTTTTCCGATAAGCCCTTCCAGCATCCCTGAGGTGTTGCCCGACTGTCCACCTTCGGAGGCAGTCGGGAAGATTGTCACTGTACCCAGAAGCCTGGCGATCCCTAACTCAAGACAAGTGGGTACAGTCCATCATTTCGAAGGCTATTCCATTCCGTTCTTTCGCATTCCAAATCAATCAAAAAATCCCTTCCAGATGTTCCACCGCTCAAAGGGATCAAGCAGCGTTGGAAATTTCAAAGTTGCTTGCAAAAGAGCCATTCAGCCAGTGCCAGCAGACCAGCAAGGATCCGGAATCTACTCCAAGTTCTTTTGGTTCCAAAGAAAACAGGGGACTGGAGACCCATTTTGGATCTCAGTATCTTGAACAAGTCGGTCAAGAAAACAAGATTTCGGATGGTCACGCTACAATCCATCCTACCCCTATTGGGAAAGGAAAACTGGATGTGCTCTATAGACCTCCAGGATGCGTACTATCATATAAAATGAACAGACGCTCCAGGAGATTCCTCCGCTTCAGGCTGGGAACCAGTCACTTTCAATTCAGAGCCCTGCCCTTTGGACTCACCACTGCCCCTCGGGTGTTTACCAAATGCATGGCAGTGGTAGCTTCTCACCTGAGACGTCAAGGATTCCAGGTGTTTCCATACTTAGACGACTGGCTCCTCACAGCTCCTACCAAGCATCTTCTTCTAATAGCCAGAGACTACACCTTTCGCATTTGTCAAAAGTTAGGTATCTCAATAAATTGCGAAAAGTCTGTTTTGTCACCTTGTAGTGCTATTACCTTCATAGGCGCAAATCTAGACACAGTCAACATGTCTGTGAGACTCACAGACCAAAGGATAGCAGACATACGCAAACTGGTCTCCCTTCTCTTCCACAGCAACAGAGTCAAAGTCAGATTAGTTCTGAAAGTACTAGGGATTATGGCGGCTGCTATCCCTCTACTTCTATTAGCCAGATTTCACATGAGAATCCTTCAATGGATGCTCTTCACACAATGGTCGTACCAACAACTTCCGATGTCCCACACCATTATGATTACGCAAGCATGCAAGAATCATCTTCTTTGGTGGATTTCTTCCCCCCAGCTCTTCCTGGGAAGACCCTTTGTTCCTCCCCCTCCAGTTGCTACTCTGACAACGGACGCCTCCCTGATCGGGTGGGGGGGGCATTATCAGGGCAGAACAGTCCAGGGCATATGGCAACCAGACGAACGCCACTTGCATATAAATGTTCTAGGGATGAAAGCAGTGCTTTTAGCATTGCAAGCCCTTCAAGACTCTCTTCCCTTGGGAACGATAGCAATACAGATGGACAACATGTCTGTAGTGTGGTATATCAACAAACAAGGCGGAACCAGGTCCTATCCCCTATGTCGAGAAGCACTCAGACTGTGGCAATGGGCGATTTCTTCTCAGCGGTTTCTGATTGCAACGCACATCCCCGGGAAGTCCAATCTTATCGCGGACAAGTTGAGCAGAGCTATCCTCATGCCTCACGAGTGGTCTCTGAAAGATTCTATTTTGGAGAAAATTTTTCTCAAGTGGGGTCAGCCTTGCTGCGACCTTTTTGCTACTCCCCAAAACAGCAAGTGCAGAGATTATTTCACCCTATTCCCATTACCAGGCCAGCCCAGCAGAGACGCTCTAGTCCAAGTTTGGCCCCGGGGACTTCTGTATGCATTTCCTCCCTTCCCACTAATCTCTCAAGTGATACAGAAAGCTATCGCTAAGAAGGCCTCATTGATCCTCATTGCTCCTTACTGGCCTCGACAGGTTTGGTTCCCCTTTCTACATCAATTTCTGTTGGAGCAACCTTGGCATCTGGACCTAGTTCCAGATCTTTTGATCCATCAGTCGGGTCAGTTACATTGCTCCCTCCCCTCTCTGAACCTCACTGCTTGGTTCCTCCAGTTCCAACCTTAGCCAGGCTTCCTCAAATATCTCACTCTGTTCGAGATATTTTGATAGCTTCCCATAAATCTTCCACTCGGAAGATTTATCTGAGTAAATGGAAACGTTTCACCTATTGGGCTCAAGGAAGGGACTTAGATCCTTTCACTGCTCCCATCTAAACAATTCTGGATTTTCTAGCTGAACTTTTTCATGCAGGTTCATCTCCTTCTACTCTTAAAGTTCAATTGGCAGCTATATCTAACTTTCATGTGGGCATCTCAGATTCTGCCATCATGTCCCACAAGCTTTGCAAAGCGTTCTTGAAGGGAGTTTTTCTCCTTAAGCCTCCGATAAGAACTCCTCCTCCTTCTTGGGACCTTAATTTAGTTCTCACATCTTTGATTCTTCCCCTTTTGAACCTGCAGCTTCTTGTTCAATGAAATTGCTATCCTGGAAGACTCTCTTTCTGGTAGCCATTACTTCAGCTAGAAGGGTCTCAGAACTTCATGCACTCAGCAGTCGACCACCCTATCTGTTGTTTCATAAGGATAGGGTATCCTTACGGACCAATCCATCCTTCTTACCTAAAGTAGCCTCTGTGGCAAATCTAAATCAAGACATAGACCTCCCTGTGTTTTTTCCTAACTTTTCTAACAGGTCTGAACAAAAATTGCATTGGCTAGATGTTCATCTTCAATTGAGATATTATTTGGACAGGACCAAACAGATCAGAAAAACTGACCAGTTGTTTGTTTCTTATGCAGAAGGTAGAGAGGGCCTTGCAGTTTCTAAGGTATCACTCTCCAGATGGCTAACATCCCTGATTTCCTTTGTGTATGAAATTAGACACCAAAAGTTGCCTAACAAACCTAAGGCTCATTCGACTAGGGCTTTGGCTACCTCTTTAGCTTTCCAAGACAGGCTGCCTATTGATACCATTTGTGCAGCAGCTACATGGGCTACTCCTCACACTTTCATTTCTCATTATAAGTTGGATCTAGCTTTTAGACATAGAGCTAATTTTGGTTCCACTGTTCTCAAGAGTCTGTTCCGATAGGCCACCGGGACAAGGTGCTAGGACGCGGTCCCATCCAGCAAGAATGAAGGCGAGATAGACAACTTAACATATAGAAGTTATGTTCTTACCATAACGTTCCATGTTAGTTGTCTTCTCGCCTTCTTTCTTATGCGTTCACCCTCCTTCCCTAGCCTGGACAGACCTAGAGGAGTTTGATTGTGACCTCTCTTTCTTCCACCTCTATTGTATATATGTATATGCTATACTTTGCATATATTCCTTCATCAGGTTTCAGGTCACCTTCTTCCTTTCTGTTTGTAGAGGTGGTTCTCCCTTTTCCAGTAGTTCTGGATTTATTATTGGCTGGGCCTAGCTTACAAATGAGATTTGAGGTAATACCGCCTAGCATTGTGGGATATAAGGGGAGCCTCGAGCCGGTGGAACCAACTCTCGAGCTTTTAGAGTGGCCGAGTCAGAGCCGAGGTCGGCTCCGAACCCATCCAGCAAGAAAGAAGGCGAGAAGAAGACAACTAATATGGAACGTTATGGTAAGAACATAACTTCTATTTCTTTCAGGTCACCCTTATTTTATTTATTTATTTTTGGAGGAATGGACTAAACTTCAGCTAAAGAAAAGACTGCATTTGTTTTATTAGCATCGGTATTTACAGCATTTACCACTTTGCTCATATTTACAATCATAACTTGTGGAGTAATTGCAACTCTTTGTAACCTGCAGCATATAAAACAATTTCAAGCTGTCATTATTATTATTATTACCCCAAAAACTACCAACACAGGATGTATTAACCAGTTTAGCAATTTGGTTCCAGATGATGACCATCCTCTGAGTATGTCCCACCAGTTATGAGCAGTGTCGGCTTCTGTTTTGTCTTTTACTATTAACACTGGGTTATTTGAAACCACACACACAAACTGTGGTGCTACTTTAATAAACATTTTCTAAATTGTAATCTGTCTATCAAAGATACTTGCAATGACTTACTTTCCTTGTGGTTGTAAATGTAAAATCTATGAGATATTTTGTTCTACTAGTTTTTATACCAAGCTCTTTTAAATCTGCATTTGGTATCTTTAAAACTTGGAAATGTAATATTGAAGTACAATATTTTTTTTTTTTGGTATTGTTGTTTTATCATATCTGCATGAAGTACTGGCCTGTTACCCAAAATGGTAAGTATTTTAACCCATGGGGCCAAATTCAGGAAGCCTCCGTGTAAGAGTTATAACTCTTACACGGAGGCTGCAGTGAAACTGTGTGATGTCAGCATGTCATGCATATGCATGAGGTGCATGAGGCATGCTGAATCACACTAGCAACTCTTACACGGTCCGTGTAAGAGAGTAGGGGGCGTGTCTGTAGGCTAAGCCCTGCAAGCGGACACGCCCCCGGAAGACTAGAATGGCTGAAAGTAAACAGCCATGGAAATGTGAATAAACACACTACACAACACATGCCCCGATAGACCATCACTGTATAAAGTGAAGAGATGTTATAAAATTAAATTAAAACCTTTTTTTTTTTTTTTAAACCCCGTAAATGTTTGCTACTGTGTGCGCCCGTGTGCGCGGGTGTGCTACTAGCGCAATCACAGTTAGCAGTCAGTGGAAAAGGATATAAGAACTAAATATGCAAAGTAAGCCAAGAAGTAATAGCTTAGCGGTAGAGTTGCCGGCCTAAGAGTAGGCAGGCGGGGTTTGAGCCCCCACAACAACCTTTTTTTTTTTTTTGTAAATAAGCACGAAAAAGCCCCCTGACAGTATTGTACAAATGTAAATGTATTCCCTTTTGTAAAATGGAATGAAATGGAGCATATATTCCGAAGTAACACAATACTAAAAATAGTCAGAAATGTACTGATAGCTAAGCTGCTGTGAGACGGAGTGCCCGTAGCTGAGTAGTGTTTAAAAAGCTGCAAACTGCATGCCCGTTGCTAAGCACCGGTTTAATAGGCTGAAACCGTTTGCAACTAGCTGTGCTTAGCTGAACATGTGTGTCACTAGCCAATTAAGGTTTATCCCAGTGCACACCATTTGCGCGCCGCTCCCACAAGCTAACTGCCAGTGCGCATGCGTTACCTCCGCAAACGAGCGCAGACCTGGTTTTAAGTGCTTAAAAGTGCTTTTGGCATGTTTGATTGATAGGTCCTCAACTCATATCTTTCAGGAAATTCAAAAATCAGTTGTCAGATTCGAACCCAGGATACCATGCACTAGAGTCAAGGTACTAAACCACTAAGCCATGACAGCAATACCTAGAAAGGCAGAAATAGCATATATATGGGATAAAATCCAGAATGGAGCATGATAAAGCATTTTCAGTGAAGTAGATACAATTCCAAAATGGCCAATCAGAGAAATGTGCGGGAAAAGCGGCATATATAAGCCCCATAGGCAGGAATACACAGCAGAAACGATTGTAGAACAGACCTGCAGTTAGAATGAGTGGAGTAGGTGAGGGACGTTGCTTTCGAGCACAGCGTTGGGGCGTTGAGGAGTCCAGATACATGGTCTGGCTCTTTGTCCATCATCACGAGGCCCAACTCATGCAGGGCCAGGTCTCATGGGGAGCGTATAGGGCAGAGGCATGGGACCAGTTGGCTCGTGATCTGACCAGTGCTACTGGCATTCCACGCACTGGTGAGCAGGTCCGTCACCACCATGCGGACCTGAAGCGACGCAAGGAAGACCAGTTGACCGAATGGATCCAGGAGGCCCGAGATATGCCCAACGCCCCACTACTGAGTAAGTTACATTTTGCTTATGTATGTAAGGATTTCAACTGGCCGATACCATGGAGATGTGTAGTCCAATATTACTTCTTTCATATTACAGCTGCAGGTGTCCGCTCTGCGAATCGCGAGATGTATGGCCGGTGGCTGGTGCGGCTGCACCATGCAGGTTAGTAACCCCACCCATTACTTGTAAATAAATATTGTACTGTAGCATGTAGCAGAACACTGCAGTGTATTGATTAAAAGTAATATAATGTGCAAGCAGGAATTGTAAGTCTGCAGGTATGGCTGCAACAAGTTCATCAGTATGCAAGTGTAACTGGAAATATAATTGATAGAATTAAACAGTGCTGTAATACAGATGTCCCACCATAAATTAAATATAGTGTAACCTGCAGTAGTCCCAAGAGTACAGCTTTAGAATCTGAGGTAGTCATATGTGAGATATATCCCTGTTGAAATGCTGAATCATGACAGAAGTGAGGCTGTTGGAAAGTGTTTGAATCACCACCAGTCTAACATGTGAACAAAGCCTAGAAGTACCAACCTGAACTGTGAAGTTGCAGGATGTGTGAGAGTGACAGAAAGGGTCATGTATGAATAAATAAAGTAGTAATAACCCCTGAATATAGTAGCCCCAGTGTGTTTCTACAGAACTAAATGCATGTGGGAAGTACAACTTAATATCCCAAACTGATTTCAGTGTGTCAGAATCTGGAATGTCTAGGCCAAATGCTGTATATGGTGATCACAGTAAACAATTTGCAGATAGAATGAATGATTATCTGACAGACTAAACAGCCATAGTTGTCCCCTGTCCTGTCATCAAAGTGTAGCAGGATGATGTATCTGATCAAATTCAAAATAAGTAGGATAGTGATGTATTTGTAACAGGTGTAGCTTGACAGTCAAATAAAATTTATTTTGAAACATCAGCCTCAACTTAATTGTGTACCTTATACAAATGTAAATCAATGTGTAACATATGAATGTGTCATCACTTTCTATCTCCGCCCAACCCTATAATTCCATATAACAACACCCACTAAATAATGGTATGTGAACATTTCATTAATCATGGAGATTTGTCCGTTTCAAAAATATATGCATGTCTGTTCGTGCATGTGCCCTGTTCATACCTGCAAATCTGATGGCCTGTTGCCATTAATCAACCCTGCATGTTGTTTGACTGTGTATTTCTGTTCAAATAATGCATGTGATATTGATATGCCCCTTGTTCAATGGTGTCAATATCTGGGTGTTTGTTTGATGGGAATACCAATGCATGCTGTTACAACTAATCTGAATGGAATAAAATGCCACTAACCCAAACTAACATAACAACTCACAAACCTAGAACGCTTGGGAAGGCGGGTCCCAGCGGACCCACCTCTCCCACCTCAGCTGGCGCCTGCACCTGGCACTAGTGCCCAGGCGGACCCCTCCGGTGGCCCTGTGCCACCTTCGGGTGGAAGCGCTGCAGGGGATGGGGCCGGTCCCCTCTGCAAGTGTGGCCGGAGGGGTTCGTCCCACTCACCCTCCAAGGTGTCCGGTCTGTGGTGTGAAGGGAGATCCAAGACTCTGTTCTAGGGCCCCACGCCAGCTTGAGGCTCGTGTGGCACAGCTAACGGCCCCGCCGTTGCCCCGCCACACAGCCCCAGCACAGCCCGTCCTGGGCTGTGAAGGAACAGTGGCAACTGCCTATGGGTGGGGATTTCAGTTCCACTGTTGCCATCTGTGGGCTCATGCATCTTGGAAATCCCAACCTCCGTCCCGTCAATTGTGTAACCCCCACGTGTGTCATACACCGCCCTGTATGCGTCTTGTCTGTCTTGTCTGTTAACCTACCCAACCTACCTCCCCAGCTATACCGACTTCCTTCACCTGACATACCACTCACACCTGAAAAAAAAAAAAGGGCACTCTGTACCCACAAAAAAATTACGCCCCATACATAGCTGTCCATGTTGCACACATTTCTGCTTGACATTGAAACAGTTAATTACAATTGGCTCTACAACAAATATTAATGTTGTCCTGACACCTCTCTCAGGGGTGAAAGGTTTCCAATGTCTCACCAAAATACATGGAAATGCACAGCTGTTGCTGCCAAAGACATGGGCATCTATGGGCCTTACCTACATCCCTCCTGCAAATCCCACGCTTGTTTCCCTACTGTCTTACCCTCTTTGTGACCCCTTTTCACCACTTTCCTGTCACCCCTTTTTCTTTTCTTTCAAAGAAATTAGTGTGGGTGTTTGCTTGTGTTAGCGGATCTCACCGCCAGTCGCATGCGTGAGCTCCGCAAACGAGCAGACCTGGTTTTAAGTGCTTAAAAGTGCCTTTATGGCACTTTGATTGACAGGTCCTGTACTCATTTTGAAAGTCTGGAAAGAAAAATAAACACCCACTGTCAGTCTCGAACCCAGGACCTTGGTAACATTAGTCTGTATGACCTACCACTAAGCCATGCCTGCTTTACAAGAACACAGTGCTAAAATAAATATAACATGTAATAGTAGGAATCAGTATAAAGGCAATATAGGAGATGTACTATCCAAAGCATGTCAGGTAGAGTTTTAATGGCCAAATTACTGGATTCCCATACTAGTTCAGTGTGAACACAAACAGCCCTGCTACCTGTTAGCTTGTACATAATAACGTAAGGTAATGTACATATGTGAAGGTATGTATATCTACACATACATATATATAAATATATATTAATACATATGAAATATAGTCGTAGGTCTCAGTAGCCATACACACTCACTACAGGAAACAGTGAACATAATTGCAGCAACCTGAATCTGCAACACAGCCTGACCCCTGTGTGACCTACTTACCCTTCTAACTGCTTAAAGGTGGCCTCAGCACTTTGATTGACAGGTCCTGTACTCAGTTTGAAAGTTTGCAAAGTAAAAAAATTCCCACTGTCAGTCTCGAACCCAGGACCTTGGTAACATCAGTCTGTATGACCTACCACTAAGCCATGCCTGCTTCACAAGAGCACAGTGCTAAAATAAATATAACATGTAATAGTAGGAATCAGTATAAAGGCAATATAGGAGATGTACTATCCAAAGCATGTCAGGTAGAGTTTTAATGGCCAAATTACTGGATTCCCATACTAGTTCAGTGTGAACAGAAACAGCCCTGCTACCTGTTAGCTTGTACATAGTAACGTAAGGTAATGTACATATGTGAAGGTATGTATATCTACACATACATATATATAAATATATATTAATACATATGAAATATAGTTGTAGGTCTCAGTAGCCATACACACTCACTACAGGAAACAGTGAAGATATATGCAGCAACCAGAATCTGCAACACAGCCTGGCTCCTGTGAGACCTACTAACCCCTTTAACTGCTTAAAGGTGCCTCCAGCACTTTGATTGATAGGCCCTATACTCAACTCAAAAGCAGAATATGAGCATACTAGTAGGCCCTACCACAAGACCATTGTAACACTAGTCTGTATGACCTACCACTAAGCCATGACTCTCATACAGGAATATAGTGCTAAATAAGTGGAACATGTAATAGTAGGAATGAAGATAAAGGCAATATAGTATGTCTACTACCCAAAGCATGTCATGCAGACTTTTATAGTCCCAATTACTGGATTCCCATACTAGTGTAGTGTTAACAGAAACAGCCCTGCTAATTGTTAGCTTGTACCCAATAATGTCAGCTAATGTACATATATGAAAGTATGTATATGTACACAGATATATATATATATATATATAGCAATACATATGACATATAGTTGTAGGTGTCAGTATGCATACACACTCACTACAGGGAACAGGCAAGATAAATGCAGCAACCTGAATCTACAACACAGCATGAAGCATGGGAGATGTACTAACCTTCACACTCACAAAACACTGTCAACAGCATACCAGCATGGTCCACGCCCTACAATCTGAAAGGGCAACGCCTATCTCACATACCCTTTTATAGCAGTGTCCTGAAATCACAGTGAGACATGCAATCAGTACACACCCAGCTGCATGCAATTAGCAAATGCTGCCTTACAATTGGTGCAGAGGCCATCACATGGACCTATGCAGATACCTACAAAAGCACTGAGTACCCACACTACACTCACGCAATACATTCATTGCACAAACACTATGGATAAAGAGAGAGAGAGAGAGAGAGAGAGACAGAGAAAACAACCAAACAACCAAACAAATATTAGGACTGCCAGCAGCAAGCAGCAGCAAGCAGCAAGCAGCAAGGAGCAAGCAGCAAGCAGTACCACTGGCACAGCAACAGCTGCCACAAACACAGGTAATGCAAAGTAGCAGGTTAATCCTGTGTATACTGTGACACCTCCAAATGTATCATAGTTCACTATCTATAGGTATGTCCATGAGATAGGTTGTGTGTACATAGTCATGAAATATAAACATATGTAATATTGTTGTACATGTGGGCCATAACTAACACTTCCATAGCTTAGAACACAAGGCCAGTTGTGCATATGATGCAGTAGTTCCCAGGGTCAGTAGAGGTTCCTCCTCATTGGTGTGGGACCACTGTGTATGTATGGCACTGTTCAGGTACATATCCTGTAGTATGGCCAGGGATTAATATCAGTCTGTCATGTGGTGCTATGTCCTCCAGGGGTGAATGTAGCACACATCCAGGGATACCATTTCGTAACAGTGATGATATGTGGTCTGCAATGATGAGGGTGGCTCTCACCTGGACATGTGAGAGGATAGGGAGGTTACAGTCATCTGGGATAACTAATAACACGTGTGTAGGACAATGGTGGGTACCTGCACCTAAACTGTCTGCAACAATGTTGCCAATATCTGTGCATTTGGTGAATGTGAAGCATCTTAACACTGCAGACAACAGATGCCTTCCCGTCATGTGAATCTGCCCTGTGCTGCAGTAGCCTCCTACTATTGTTATACAATATGCCTGTATCTGTAGTCCACTGGACAGGATTAATAAGTGGTATGCAGTTGTTCTGGGTTAGATAACTGTGTGCACAGTACATGCAGTATGTGGGATGTCTGTGGTAAGCATATGCAAAGGTGCTGGCGGTGTGTGTTGTGGCTTCCACTGGCCCAGTGGGCTGCATGGATAGCATCACTGTCATAACTACTGAATACTGTGTAATAACATGCATACATAGCAAGGTAGTGTACTGTGCTTGTGGTGTTGTTCGGATATGTATATCCAGGCTGAGTAATGTGTGTCCACATCACAGGGTTGGATGGCAGCACACATCCAGTATGTATGGATGAACACCCAGAATGTGTCAGACGTGTCACCTGTGCAGAAGTATCTGGCCATTACCTGTGCATCCCCCACAACACACACACATGCAACATATGGCAGAAGTACTATAGCAGTACACACATGTCCATAGGTTCATACTAGGCTATCTGCCCGAGGGCATTTACAAGCCTAGCCCATCATTTTGTGGCTTACGCCACCCCTTTAGTATGGGGAACTATACCCATTATTTTGCTGTGCCTCTGTCGAGCAGCGACACTGAGGTAATCCCTGGGGTATATCTGCGATCTCCCATCCATTGGTCAAGATTTCTCTTGAACAAGGCCAGCGAGGTGCTCTGCCTCACATATACCGTGATTTTGTTCCACAGCATAGGGAGTCTTTGGGTGATGAATCTATCCCTCCAGCACGTCCTATTAATAGCCATGTCGAGGTTTAAGTCTCTCCGCCCTTGTGGCTCTGATGGATCTAGATTTTTTGAGGTGAAGCATATTCATCAAATCTGGGTTTGACATGGCCTTGTATGTTAGGCAAAGGTCACCTCTGAGCAAGCGTGCGACTGAATAGAACATACATGGACATGCTGGAGGGGCATATTCCTAACCGAGAGGCTCCCTTCACTCTGTAATGAGCTCGAACAGTTGAGAATGAACAGTTCATAGGTTCATACTAGGCTATTTGCCCTAGGGCATTGGTAAGCCTAGTAGAATGTGTTTGTCTTTTGCCACCCAATCACAAGTTATGCTGCTATGCCCTTGTCCAACTTTAGTATACTGTGCCTCTGTCTAACAGTGACATAGAAGTGATACCTGGGGTACAACTATGATCTCCATCCACTCATCCAGATTCCTATGGAAGAGAGTCAATGAGGGACTCTGCCTAACCAGTAGTGTGAGCTCATTACAGAGTGAAGGGAGCCTCTTGGTTAGGAATATGCCCCTCCAGCATGTCCATGTATGTCAGTGCTGAGGTCCAGCTCTCCTGAGCATGTGGCTGTATGGGACTCTGATTGCCTGAGGTGCATCACGTTCATTACTGCTAGGTAGGACATGGCTGTATATGGCAGGTACAGATTGCCTCTGAACAGGCAGTATGCCACTGAGTCCAGCTGGATTCACTTTACCTGGGCAGCATATGACATCTGTGTGAGCCATTGCATCCCCTTGATGATGTACTGTTGTCCTGTACCAGTTGCTGTAGGTGTCTGGTTAGGTACATCCCAAAAGGTGCATTGTATGCAATTATAGGCCTGATGATGGATGAGTAAAGAGGCACAATGACCTCCCCTGCCATACATGTGAATCAGTCATGATTAGCTGGGCTATATAACATGTCTGTCAATCCACGTTGGCCATGTGGTAGACAAATGACAGACCGCTACCATGTTTCTTCCCCAGGTCCCCAACTACGTCTTCTGTACTCAGTGGCCTAACACCTATGTTGTACTGTGCCACCAATGTGGAGGCGTGGGAATCTGCATTGAATACTGATACTCCCCCTCCCTTGTTCAAGTGTTGGGGCCGACAAGAATGGTAACAGCTATAATGTGGTAGTACTGATGTGCTCCTGTGAAACCTGAAACAGGTTCATGTTACTGCACAGATATCGATGTCCAGAATGCTAGGTAGGGTTTTGAGTGCGTGCATCCTTGGGTCTAGACGTCCAGTGTTGAGTAGCATCACTCTTACTTCCTCATCCTTTGTGATACAAATGGATGTGGGTTTGCCTTATGAGCCTTGCCTAATAGAGGCACTATGGGTGTAGCAGGAGGCTCCGCCAAATGTCAATAGGACTGTGGTGACAGGTGCAAGCTGTCCCTAGCAAAGCATACCACCCCAAGATGGCAGGCATTGGCACACCTGTGAATGACACCAGTATGTCAGTCAATTGTTGGAAGGGATCATCGTGCCTTGATATTGTGGCATCATTCTAGGTGAGGGTAGGATGCTACTCAAGGTCAGGGTCAAACTGTCTCGGCCACGTGCTCAGAGAGCTCTGTAATGTCTCATGTCATGTAGTCCAGGGAGGAATGTGTCAGGCCATTCACAGCAGCATGGACATTGACTGAGTCATACCTGTACCTGCCTTGGGGTTACCTGAGTGTTTGTGTTATGTGGCAGGTCATAGTGCCTGACAGGCTGCACACCGTGACCCTCACCTCGTTAAGCCTGGTGAATGTGATGTGAGTATGCCTGATGATAGAGGCACCTAGTACAGGTGTATGAGGTGTGTTGTTAACTGTTAATGGCAGTGAGTGTTCAGCACATTGGCTTTGTGTGATATGTGTTGCACATGTTCGTTTATGTGGTAGTGGTTGCCTGGATGTCTGCTTAGGAGGTCTCTGCTGCATAGGCAGAGCTGTGGTCTGAGCCTACAAGTCTGATCATGTGTGATCATGTGTTAGGTCCGCTGTTGTGGTAGGTCTACGTGAGACTGGAAGTGTAGTGAGTGATCCCCTTTGCCACCTGACTGGTTATGGCGGTATTGAGTAGACAGAGCCTAGCCTCCAGTCTGGTATATGGTTGCATCACTCACATGAGTTTGAATTTGTTGTTAGGAGGAGGGGGTTGTCTGTGTACATGTATCTGTTCTAACATTGTCTCTGGAGTACCACACTCACCAGCTGGACTGGGGAGGGAACTGACAACTGACCTCTGGACATGCTAGAATACTATTGTGAACTCTGTAATCACTAATGATTGAAAACAAGGTCCAGTGGGGAGTGAGGGTGTACTGACATTACCTACAACTGCTGACTGATATAAAAGTGTCAGTGAGCAAATGCCAGGTAACCTAAGTGCAATGTGTCACAATTAAGTAAATGCAACAATGACAAGCAGTCACTTGCTGTCATGTGTAACATGGAAGTACGTACAGTAAGCAATGCAGATAACAGTAGTGAGTCACAGATGTGTTGAGAAGATGTGTACTATGTGGAAGTAGCATACCAGTGAAATAACAAGCTAACAGATAACAAGCATATAAACAAAGGTAGATCCAAGAGGCCTGGATGTAGTGTTTGCTACAACAAACAAGGTGTAGCAATGTCAGTAAGATACAGCTCAGATATGCAGGCACTATAAACCTGAAACCAGATGTCCACAGCTATGAATGGCAGAGTACAGCCTATTGTCACACATGAGTGCAGACCACAAACCTCATTAATGTTAAATAACTGGCCTGAAGGCCAACTGCCCATACCAGAAGTAATACACTTGTACACTGGGCCCACAATCAGCAGTT
Organism: Protopterus annectens; assembly: GCF_019279795.1. Classification (NCBI taxonomy): domain Eukaryota; kingdom Metazoa; phylum Chordata; order Ceratodontiformes; family Protopteridae; genus Protopterus; species Protopterus annectens. The sequence goes on from NC_056740.1 coordinate 12,484,947, forward strand.
CCCAACTTCAATGGATGAAAGATATGTGTCCTGCCACCACAGTGCTTGCCACCAACCTCCCTAATGTAAAACAACTGGTTTGAAGGCCAAGTACTTAGTACAAATGACATAGAATGATAGCTACACTGTAATCAGGTTTTAACCAATCAGTAATAAGTAGAAGTTAACACTCCTGTATAGAATGTGTACCATGTATTGTTGAGATACTATGCTGATAACCTGTTTGTGTACCTTTCCAGATAGACATGGCACCTAAAAGGAATCCTGCCTACTCTGCTGCAGAGGATGACGTGATCCACCAGAGCCTGGTGCGTGACTATGCCATCCTGTTCTCACGCACCACCCAGAATCAGCAGGAGAGGTCTGCACTGTGGCAAAACCTCGTTAGCAGGATAAATGATGTTGGCATGCATGATAGGACATATGAGCAGGTGAGACATCACTGCAGTGATTTGATAAGAAATGTCCGCCAGCGTGCTGCAGATATCCGCAGGCAACAGGTTGCCACAGGGGTGGCCACACATCCCCCCCTCACCAGACAGGAGGGGCTACTGCTAAGTGTTGTGGATCCAGCCCCAGAACAACAGCAACAATCATGCATCATGATGGAGGTTGGATCCACACAGCAGCAAGACAGCGAGCGTGCAGGTAAGATGCCATATTCATTTATTGTTATTACTTTTACATTTGTTGACCCAGATAGTCTAGCTGGATATAAGTTCATTTTCAGTAGAGGCCTGTGGAGAAAAGCTCCACACATAACGTAATAAAGGCAGACAGACAAGTTGTCAATACAGACAGCCAACATAATAGAATTGTACACCAGCCTGTTAATTAAATCAACATACATGTAAGGAAGTCAAACAGTTTAGAGTCATACACAATGTACCGTTGGTTTCAAAGCAATCCTACCTAAAGCATAATGGTTATGCAATAAGGCAAAAGCCATATACATAATAGTTAGGGCTCAGAAGGGTAGAGAAGTAGAAGGAGTATGACAGATACAATGATATGGAAGAGGCAGGTGTCAAGAAGGGAAGTGAGGAAAAGAAGGAAGACAGTCAAGAGGAGGTGGGAGGGATGGGAGAAGTAGGTCAGAGCATAGAAGGACATCAAGGTGAAAGAAACAGGGTAGAAGCTAGTTTCTATGCACAATGAGGGGTTAAAGGTGAAGAGAGGGTAGGGAGAGGGACGTTAGCCTGGACTCCAAGAAGAACAAAGCCAGTGGTTTTGGAAGTACAGTTTGAGTTGACGTTTGAAGAGAGGTAAGGGTGAGATTAGAGTTAACTCCTGGTATGTACATATGACTGTTCTGTACGCTGTTACTTCATGCACGCATAAGGTGTGCATGTGGTATGTATCTGTCATCATGATATATATACAGACATGATGTGCAGCTGATGTGTATAAGGGAACTAGTGTACTACTGTACTGTATCATGTGCAAAACGAATGGCACACATGTGCCCACTGACATTACTCTCTTCACACTTCCAGGTCCCTCCCATCTAGCAATGAGGCAGGCCATACATGCTGGTGAGTCTTTTTAACATCATCTGTAAAACAATTTATAAAACTAGGAAGAGTAGTGTAACTCTGTAGTAGACATGCTGGTGACTGTGTTCACAATAACTGTAATTGACAGGTAGTAAATTGAGTAGTGTAACACGGTACTGATGTGTGTGTTTACTGTGGGGTGTGCATGTGTGCAAGTGTGCCTGTGCCCAAGTGTGCATGTGTGTTAGTGTCCATGAGTGCATGTGTCCATTTCTGAATGTGTGCATTAGTATTGAAGTGCATCTCTTTCAAATATGTATTGAGACTGTAATCTGTGTTCCATGTTTTCCTCCGTAGGTTCTGGTGCTGCTCTGGTGACCTGCAGCAGGGAACCTGAATCTTGTGCCCCAGGTACTGATGATGATGAAATGTCTGTAATGGTGCAGGAAGGTGTGTCTGGGTCCGCCATTGGTCAGCCAATTGACAGTACACAGCTTTCAACCCCGTCAATGCGCACAGTCATCCTGCCATTACATCCTTTGTCACCATTGTCCCTAGGTGATGGACAGTCAGCAGTGGGCATAGATCAGGGTAATGTGGTACCTGTGGTACATGCATCCCCACAAGGCAGCCATGAGCAGAGGCCTCCAATGGTACCACGCAGACAGTCGCCCATGGGTTCTCGTGGGGGCATCTGTGGCCGTACTGCCTCTGGCCGACATGCCCAAGGAGGTATGTCAACCTCCACTATGTTTAGAACTGTCATGCAGGCACAGACACGTATGGAAAGGTACACCAGACAGGGTCTGAGGGAGCTGAGAGCATGTCGCATAGCCATGACAGACGGCATGCGTGATGTTGCGAATGCTATCCGTAACTTCACAGATGTCATTGACAGACGTTGTGGGGGCATAGAACAGCTGCTCCACAACCAGATGTCCATGGGCCAGGGCAATGGTGTGCGTTTGCGATGTCGATGTGGCCGTATGCCAGCAAGAGCACCAGCTGGCAGTGGCCGCGGACGACAACAGGCCCACTCGCGCGCCTCAAGTGCCAGCACCAGCCCCAGCAATGCTGGGTCTGTGCTGTCATCCAGACGCCCCAGGAGACCACGTGCACGTGGCTCTGGACAGTCCCAACAGGGAACTGTGTCCAGTCAACACACCCCTGCTTCCGATGACAGTACCCAGTCTGGGTTAGTACCGAATACGCCCGTAGCACCCCTGCCAGGCACAGGTACCGTGTCCGTGCCCACAGACACTGATCTGGATGACCTGACAGGTGTAGTCTGTGGCTGTCCACAAAACCCTGTACATGGCAGCCATTATGTGGGACTGTGTGCGTGCTTACACACATGCAGAAACCTAACATCTAGGGCAAACACATACACACACACACACTGCACCAACAACGGTCCACCCTGTACTGCTGCCCCTCACAAACACACATACACACACATGTCAATTGGTGTTACCAGTGGCCGGCTTGGGCATACCTAACCCACACCCTGTGCATATGATGACACTGTGCCACCTCCTGCATACTACAACATCGGTGCAGGTAAAGGTAAACACGTTGCTGATGCACAGGGTGACTACATAGATGTGTATAAGTAGTAACATGTTGGTAACTGTTGACTGTTGCAGTATAAATGTCTGTATATCCCAGCAGTCCTGCTGCAGTAACTGTATGAATGTCCTCAATTGTTATCTGCACCCATACTACTTAACAAAGTGTACCAGCTGCACACCATCACATGCTAACATTGACTATGGCAATGTGCATCTTGTGCTGTTATGTAGATTCAGCTACATGTATCTGTTCTGTCACACATGCATTTATACACACCCTGCTACCCACACACATGCACACCGCCACCTGCCATTCCCATTATTTATCACCCTAGATGAGTAGCTGTTGATACATGACAGGTACACATTTCAGAAGTGCACTATGTTGTTTACTACTGGCATCCCCTTCTCTACCTGTACTCACAGGGTGCAGGCAACCTCATCAGTTGGAAGATGTAATGTGCATCAGGTACTGTAGTACCCTGATTGCCACATCAAACATGTTTCCCATACGGAAATGCACACACAGACACATCCCACATCCACACACTTGCCACATTCAGGCTTCAGAACACTATCTAGGTATATTCGGTACATGTGCGTGTTACAGTAGCATGTAACACTATACTGAGTACTGGCAGTTAGTTGTCTGTTGTCATGTTGTCTGTATAGAATAAAAGAATTGTTTGATTATCCTACTCCATTTTGTGGACATTACTTGAAGAAGTGTTACCTTACATGTGTTATCAGTACCACCACCTTCTGTTTTGTAGTTTTGTTTGTATAGGGTGCTATCAACATCACTGCTTGTTAAGGGTAATGACCACCCTGCAGTGCATAGCCCCATGTGGCAAAAGCCACATCCCACCCCATCATTGTGCACACACACTAACCCCACCAACAGTAAAACACATACTTTCCATTTGCAAGATTCAAACCCATACCTAACTGTGCAATGACAGTAGAAACAGACACATTAGCAGAGTGTGCTATTTGCAGTAATTGGAGAAATCTTTACTAATGCTGTACTTAGAGGGTGCTGACATCATCTGTGTGTAGGAGGAGGGAGGTGCACCCTGTAGTGTGTTCTCCCAGTTGGCAAAAGGCAGTTAACCCTCCCAGCATAGTGCACACACATAAACCACACTCATACATTCCCTTTGCAGGATTCAAACCCCTACCTAACTACATTATGACACTGAAGAAAGACGCATTAGCAGAGCGCGCTATGCAAATTACTGGAGGACTTTACTACAGGTGATATAGTTATACAGTCCTGACATCATCAGTGTTACAAAAGGGGGATCTGCATCCTGTACGATACTGTCACGGTTGCTAATAGGGACATTTCCCACACACACACATCGATGTGTTGGAGGTTTGCATATGTGGGGGATCCAGAACTCCAGTGTGATTAGTATATGGTTTGATTGCAACAATGAGGGATATACTCCCAGTGGTGAGCAGTTTGTACTCATGTTTGTAAAGATCAGCTCTAGTATATCTGCCCCTCTTGTGGGAAGGTTGGTTACCTGTTCCATAGCCAAAGAATGTCTGATCAATGGGAACCTTAGAGCTTGGGTATTGTGGCTTGTGTAATGTTCACAGTCTATGTTTGGGTAGCTGGCATCACCCAGTATGATGGTGTTTGCAGAGTAATCTAAACTCTCCTGTGTCAGCATGAAGGCTGTGTGGGAGTCCTGAGTTTGAGAGGGTGCTGTAAGAGCTCCTCTGTGTCTCTTTCCATGTGGTCCAGGGAGGTACGTCTCAGGTTGTTTGCACCAGAATGGACAATGTCTGCCTCATAGCTGTACTTGCTGTGGAGTGACCTGTGTGCCTGTGTTATGTGGCACATTCTATCACCCAACAGGTAGCTGACTGTGACCCTCACCTTGCTCTGTCTGGAGGGCGGCACGTCTGTCAACAGCTCATGTCAAGCAAGTGCACACCCCTCATAAATGATGTGGAAACCTTCAAAGGCCCAAGCCCTGTTGAAAATATGGACCAGACTGCAGATACCTGTATAGAGGCATTCTGTGGACACATTCAGGAATGCATGGATCATGAAGCCACATATGAAAGCATGACCCAATTCTCCAAAGGCAGATGTCCTGGGCGATGGACACCAGCCATAAACACACTATACAATAGAAGGATGATGCCACTACATGATACAACAACCTCCCAAAATGTGAAGGCACCACTGATGAGTATTGGAAGACAACTACAGGCACCCATATGATTGTCTAAGGCCATCTTTGAGAGAGGATTCCACAAGCCACTGAGGATAATCACAAGGCTGCCTGTAGTTATGTTAGTAACCTGGGTGGTACTACCCAGATATGCTCAGAGGTAATCCAATATGTCACACAAAATATAAAACACACAGACATTGCCATCATCCTAGTGGACAGGTTCAATGCTGCCTTCTCTCCCCACCACACCAAAAGGGAAAATATGTCTCGCAGCACAGTGCTTCCCCCCCTGACATCACAGATGCTCAGGTAAGAGATGCCCTTCCCAAAGCAATAAACACTGCATCAATGGGACCAGACAGTGTCCCAGGCTGTGTCCTATATGAACCACAAGAAGAGCTACACCCAGACATAACACCACTGTTCAATCCCAGCCTTAATACACGATATGTGGCCAGAGAGTGGCATACAGCAACAGTGGTCCCTCAACATGCAGGTGGTGCCATCACGATCCTGGACACTACTCGCCCCATATGTCTGACTAGCTTTGTCTGCAAAGCTATGGCAAGGATCATCATGAACCTCACATATCTAGATATTGTGGACCTACAGACATGTCACCATACACAGTTTGGCTTTGTCAATGGAAAATCCTGCCTATCAAACCTGTTTGATTTCTTTGAAACAGTCACCAAGGCCACTGTCAAGGGGTAGGAGGTCCACACAGCCTACCTGGACCTTGCATAAGCCTTGGATACAATACCCCACTTGTGCATTCCAGGGAAGCTCACCAGTGTACATATTAACCCCTATGTCACTATGGGTATTGCACAGTGGCTCAAGGGCAGAACACACATGGTAGAATTGCTGGAGCCATGTCAGCCTCCAATCTGGTACAAGTGGTGTCCCACAAGGCACAGCCCTAGGAGCTGTCATGTTCATTATATATTTGTCATAGGTACAGGCCAACATGGAAGTACTGTGGCTCAGCAAGTCGCAGGTGACTGCAGACCTAACACCATAATCAACTCACCAGCTAACACACGCATCCTCCAAAAGGGACTCTTGCAAACACACGACTTGTGCCACAGCCATGGCCTCAACGTGAATGACAGAAAGAGTATAGTCATCCCCTTTGTCAAACACTAAGTGACCACAACGTACCACATATGTGTTAATCCATTAAGTGCAGACCAAGGAATTATGGACCTTGGGGTACGCAGGTTGATAGCATTCTACCATTTGACAACAACATGGACAAAGTGGTTAAGTAAGCATGTTATATGGGCCACATCATCATGGGATCCACATGTAGGCCAGGGGAGGACATTGTGCCCCTTTACTCATCCCTCATCATGCCCATAATTGACTATGATGAACCTGTCGGCATGCACCTTACCAGACACCTGCAGCAACTGGAGCTACCACATATGTACCTCGACAAGGGGATCAAAGTGCTCAAACAGATGCCACATACTGACTGGTTAAAGTAGCAGCAGCTCTACTCAGTGACATACTGCCTCTTCATAGGCAATCTGTGCCTGACATAGAAGGCCAGGTCATACCCTCACGTAATGGCCATGCTGCATCTCAGAATATCCAGATCCCAACAGGATACACGCTGGAAATACTTGAACCTCAGGAGTGATATACATAGGACATGGTGGAGGGGCACATTCACAACTCAGAGGCTCCCTTCATTCCTGATTATTATCCCAATAGAGGTTAGGCAGACTGACTCAGTGACTATCTTCAAGAGCGATATTAATGACTGGATGTGACATTGTAGGGTTACCCTGGGTATCACTTATGTGTCACTGTGAGAAAGAGGCACAGTATACTAACCTTGGAAAAGGGCATAGCAAGACAGATTCACAATGCACGTTGAAAGGCACACACATTCTGGCTAGGTGGATACATGCCCTGGGCAGATATCCCTGTACAAACCTATGGACCTATGTCTCTTTTTCACCATTGGCCCTATGTGCTGTCAATCACTAATGTAATCTCAATACTCCGGTAGCATGTGCAAAGGTCAGTTGTCAGTCACCTCTATCGTACAGTTGTGGAATATGTGTGTCATGTAGTAATGTCACAGCTGCCACATGTACACAGTCAACCCTATCCCCTACCCATTGATGTACATCACATGTATGAGATGGAAACACATGGCCAAACTGTAACAACAACATATAAGTCAGTCAGATGCATAGACACATATGACTCAGTCATTGTCCATGCCACCACAGCTGATGTGGGATGTCGCTCACTGGGATACATGATAGGGGACATGGAAGGGATCACTGAGCAAGTGACACAGGCTGGTAGACCCCTGACCTTGGTTGGCATCAGACCCTCACCAGGGATTCCGACAAATTACTGAATGCTAATGAATAAGTGTAGCTACAACACCCTAGCTGAATGGTTCTTAGCATGCAGTCACTGCATTGCTATGGAATACTGTCTTACCACTCCCACAACAGGTGAGAACATGCAGCTCCTGTACATCAACAACATGTAGACTTTATGCCCCAGAGCAGGTGTGCATCCCTCACTACTAGGCTGATAGCATCTACATCTCACACTGTATATACACATCCCACATGCAGCATCTGCACAGAAGACCACGGTCATAATGTTACCCTGTGCAAATACCATGTATTCACATGTGGCAGGCATCACACATGGTAACTATTGAAAGTCACAGGTACATATGTGTATTTGGCACACACATACATCATGTGTTCATTGCCATAACCGGTGTAATCAATGTCATGCATTATTGTGAGGGACAACCCACATACGTGGGCATTCTGTGTGTGCACAACACACATGGCATGTCTGTAATCAAAGCCATACATAATTGTGATATCATTTAGAAAGGGGTATGTGCATCCTGTAGTGTGTTTTCCCAGTTGCCAAAAGGGATATATCAGTCATACACACTTACCCCCCTTTATACACACTTGCCACCTGCTGGATTCAAACCCCTACCTAACTATGTTAAGACACTACAGACGGACGCATTAGCGCGGCATGCTATTCAGATTACTGAGAGAATCCTTTTCTCCAATATACTTATAGGGTGCTGACATCATCAGAGTCTAGAAAGTGGAATGATCATCCTCTGGTGTGTTTTCCCAGTTGCCAAAAGGGATGTTTCTTTCATACACACTTACACCCCTTCACACCTGCTGGATTCAAACCCCTACCTAACTATGTTAAGACACTAAAGATGGACGCATTAGCACAGCGCGCTATTCGCATTACTGGGGGATTTCCTTTCCCCTGATATACTTATAGGGTGCTGACATCATCAGAGTTTAGAAAGTGGAATGATCATCCTGTGGTGTGTTTTCCCAGTTGCCAAAAGGGATGTTTCTTTCATACACGCTTACCCCCCTTCACACACACTTGCCACCTGCTGGATTCAAACCCCTACCTAACTATGTTATGACACTACAGACGGACGCATTAGCGCGGCATGCTATTCAGATTACTGAGAGAATCCTTTTCTCCAATATACTTATAGGGTGCTGACATCATCAGAGTCTAGAAAGTGGAATGATCATCCTCTGGTGTGTTTTCCCAGTTGCCAAAAGGGATGTTTCTTTCATACACACTTACCCCCCTTCACACACACTTGCCACCTGCTGGATTCAAACCCCTACCTAACTATGTTATGACACTACAGATGGATGCATTAGCACGGCGCGCTATTCAGATTACTGAGAGAACCCTTTTCTCCAATATACTTATAGGGTGCTGACATCATCAGTGTCTAGAAAGGGGGATGAGCATCCTCTGGTGTGTTTTCACATTTGCTAGGGGTAACATTTGGACCAAGTGTGTGAGCATGCCCAGTTCAGCCTTCCCATGGCATGTTGTGTGAAAGATGTCTCATTTATCTAAGTGTGTGAGCATGCCCAGTGTGGGCTTTACATATGTTGAACTCTGCAGCCCATCACATTTGTGGATGAGTGTGACCTTCAACAAATACCTCCAGTTTATGGTTGTGTGTTCTGTGCCATGTTGTGTAGTTACTGTCCGAATGCTTTTTGTGTGAACAAAACAGGGAGTATACTGTGCCTGCAGGTTTTGCATGGGATACTTTGCACACAATTGTCAACATCCGTTCATACTGACCTAACACTGTAGCACTGTCTAGTGTAGTGTTTCAGTACTTTCACTGTGGTGGTCAGTATCCTGGGCTTTAGTCCTATCACTGCTTTACATTTCCATAGTGTGCACAACAGCCTGGTTAGGGTCCAGTTCTGCACATCTGCACAAAGGCAGTGCCTCTACAGACCCTGTTAATTGCTGCCCCATAAGCTTAACAAGTGTAGTCTGCAAATCTATGGAGAGGATCATAATTGAGCTCATAAACAAAGATATAGGGGACATGCAGACATTGTACCCATCCCATTTTGGCTTGGTCAGGGGCAGATCATGCCTTTTGTACTGGGTTGACATCTTCAAATCGGTCACTTAGGCCATTGTTGGGGAAAGGCAGTCCATACAGCCTACCTTGGCCTTGCAAACACTTTCAACACAATACCCCACTCAGGTATTGTGGAAAACCCTAACAACTGAAATGTAAACCCATATGTCACAAGATGGGTTGCAAACTGGCTTAAGGACGGGACCCACAGGGTTAGAGTTGCTGGCACTATGTTAGACTCCAGGCTGGTCACAGGTGGTGTCACACAGGGCTCAGTCCTTGGCCCCCATTGTTTGTCATGTACTTCCCAGAAGTACAGGCCAACATGGGAGGACTTTGGATGACAATGGACAGTGCATCACACACAGATATCCTTCAGAAGGGACTCACAGTAACTGATAGCTGGTGCCAGGGCCATGGCCTGAAGTCAAAGTGCACAACATGTCTAGACATACCCTTCAGGAAAGGCAAGGTGACCCCAAGCTACCATATAGGTGGCAATCCTCTAAGCACAGAGGAGGTTATCATGGACCTGGGGACCCAGGTTGACAGTCGCCATTCTTCTGAGACTCACATTGCTAAAGTGGCTAGGAAGACCTTCTACATTGCCCACCTGATCAGGATGGGATTCACATCCAGATCTAGTGGGTCATTGTTCCCCTGTACTCTTCACTTATCAGACCGGTGATCGAGTCGAATGCCCTATTCTGGCTGTATCTCACCCAACATCTGCAGCAATTGGAGACACCCTGACTGTCCCCCACCTAAAGGATCAAGGAACCCCAACAGCTGTCATATGCTTCCAGATTGAAGACACTCACACTCTATTCACTCACATACCATCTGCTTAGAGGTGACATGTGCCTGACATGCGAGGCCATGTCCAAACAGAGATTAATGGACATGCTCCACCTCAGACTCAGAAGATCCACCTGAACCACTAGTGAAGGTGACTTACACCTTAGCAGGGATGTATGTTGGACATGTTGGAGGGATGGAGTTATCACTCGGAGACTCCTATGCTGTGGAATACAATCCTGGTCCATTTGAGGCAGAGCACCTTGCTGGCTGTGTTCAAGAGGTATCTTGACCTAATGCTAGTCGGAGAATGTGTTTGTCCATCAACACATTGTAAGCGTAGTTTGCCATGTCATATGTCTTGTTTAGTATACTGTGCCTCTGTCTACCTGTGACATAACATTGATACCCAGGGTAAACCTCCCATCTCCCATCCACTCATTAGGATTCCTGTTGAGGGGACTCAACCAGTGTCTCTATGGACAACCTGTACTGGTAGTTTACTCATGTGTGGGGGTGGCTTCTGTGTTTTGGATAATGCAGTACAGCCTGTCCTATATATGTCAGTGCTGGGGTTCAGGTCCCTCATGTGCATAGCTCCCTGCCATTCAGATTGTACAAGGTGCAGCATGTGCATTGATTCCAGCTTGGACATGGCTTTCTACATCAGGCACAGCTTGCATCTGGGTGGACAGCATGGCAGTGTGTGGAGCTGCACTCTGTTTAATCAGACTACACATTACATGTGTTCCAGCTCTGTCATACTCCTGGTGAGGTACTGTTGTGGACTTTACAGGTGCTGGATGTGTGTGCATGAGGTACACCCACAGGGGCTGTTGTGGTCATTTCTAATGCTGATGAAAGATAACTGCAGAACCAGAATGACCTCCCTTAGCTAGATGTCAGACAGCATGGACCATACAATCACAACTGAAAACAGGACCCTCTCCACAAAGGGAAAGTGTCCTGTCTGGTGGACCCCAGCCATAAACTAACTGTATGACAGATGAGGGTTACTAATGCAAGACAGAGCTACATCTCCAAAAGGGAAGACAGCTGTGATCAGCACTAGTAGAAAGCTACATTATCTCATAAAGACATGCAAGGTCAACTTGGGGACATAAATCACCAAAGACAATGAAGGTAACCACACTGCTTTCTTCAGTTATGTCAGACACCTGGTTGTGAACCCTCTGATATGCTCAGAGTTGGTACACAACAACATATATTCCAGTGACCTGACAGATATTGGCAACATTCCGGCGGACAGCTTCAGTGCGATTTACCCCCTCCCTCACCCCCAAAACAAGATAGTTATCACTGCTGTATGTAACCTCACTGTCATCTTGGATGTCCATGTGAGAGCCGCACTCAGCAAAGACAAGTACACAGCATCCATGGGACCTGCTGGTATCTCCAGTTGCATGCTATGTGAACTCCAGAAGGGGCTGGACCCATATATACAACTGCTATTTAACCTTAGTCTTGCTACAGGATATGTACCTGAACACTGGCATACGGCAACAGTGGTCCCACTCCACAAAGGAGATGCCTCCACAGACCATGGCAACTACCACCACACAGGCTTAACCAGCCTTGTCTGCAAAGATATGGGAGGAGTCATGGAGCTCTTACACAGACACATTACTGACCTACGGACCCTTGTTCCCACCTAGTTCAGCTTTGTACAGGGCAGATCCTGCCTTTTGCACCTTTGCACCTGAAAAGTACCTACCATGAAGATCAGGGTTCTTCAACACATGTCATATGCTTCCAGAATAGAGGAAGTCCAGCTTTGTTCAGTGTCATACCGCATACTTACAGGTGACCTATGCCTGACATACAAGACCATGTCCAATCAGGATTTGGTGGACATGCTCCACTGCAAGCAATCCAAATCCACCAGAGCCATGAGAGCTGGGTATTTGAACCTCAGCACATACATGTATATGGCATGCTGGAGGGACAGAGTCATAACTCAGAGGCATCTCACACTCTAGCAGAGTATCCCAGTTCATGTTTGACAGAGTCCCTCACTGACTCTCTTCAGGAGACATCTGGACAACTGCATATGAGACGGAGGCACAGACTAGACAGAGACACAGTCATGTTATTCAATTACGTAAGGGGGTCATAATGTGTCACTACTAAGTCAGAGGCACAATATTCAGAATCTATTCTGTACACTTATTACCACTATAAGGGGTGGCAATAGCCACATCACTATGGCTAGGCTTATACATGCACTAGGGCAGATAGCCTAGTAGTACACTATGACACTATAAAACACCAGTGTATGTGTAGCTATTGTCAATCAAACAGTATGATGTGGCTTGGGGGGCTTGATATCTCCCTGTATTCCAACATTGTTTTGTCTATTCCTTCTAGCATGTCTAGGGATCAGTTGCTAGTGTCCTCTCCTGCTCAGCTGGTGAACATGGGAATATTGAGGCACTGTTACAGTTGCCTCATGTACACTGACAACCCTCTCCTTCTGCCATAAAACACACATACATGTGAGAGATGCAACTATATAGCCAAAGTGGAGGCTGAGCTCTCTCAACATAGGACTAGCAAGACCAGAGAGAGGGTGAAGGTAACCACACACACATCTTTAATCCAGTCTCACATGGCACTGTCACAACTTAAGATCATACACATAGACACACAGAGACACTCTCGGAGGCTCTGATCAGACGTCTACCAGAATGTCAGTGGCCACCACAGCAGACACTCACACAACTGCCTCCACAGGGCACAGCACATGCAACACATTGACCACAGAGTCGGTGTGCCAACCAGTCACAGCCCTTAAGGCCAAACACAATGCCAGACACACTTGTCATAGGTGACTCCATAGTCAGACACACTGATGTCCCACTCACCAGATCAGGTACAGAGGAGGTCACAGTAAGCTGCCTATTGGGCACTGGAATCCACCACATAATGCAAGCACTCAGGTCACTAAACTGCAAGTACAGGTCTGACCCAGTCATAATCCATGCTGGTGTGAACGACCTGAGATGTACCTCCCTGGACTACATGGAAAGAGACATAGAGGATCCCTCTGATTATGTAGGCCAGGCAGGTATGACCCTGACCTTCGGCAGTATCCTACCTTCACCAAGTATGATGCCACATAACCAGAGACAAGATGATCAGCTGTAGTATTTTGCTTAGACTATGGTGTCATTCTAAGGGGGTCCAATGTCTGTCTGCCTGGGATGACATGCTGGACAGGCCACGGTGATTTGCAAGGGACGGCTTGCACCTGTCACCCCTGGGCTTCCGGATTTCAGATGATGCTCTTGCCATCCCCATTGTGCCTTTTTATGCAAGATTCAGATTCTACACCTACCACCCTAGAACACAGTAAAGGAAAGACACTAAGACTAATGCTGCTCAATGCCCAAGGTCTCAACCTCAAGCTGCACACACTCTATGCCCTTCTCAGTATGTAGCACATTGATGTCTGTGCTGTGCCTGAAACCTGGTTCACAGCTTCTGACAGCACCCAGGCACTATCGGGTGTTACCTCATATCATGCATTCCGGCACCAGCATCCCGACAACACCAAGAAGGATGGTGGGTGTCCATATTCATCAAGGACACCCTCACCTCATGGTTGGTGGCAACACACGATGCATCGGAGACCATCCAGGTGCCAGTGACCGTAGGCAAGACTGCTCTGCAGTTTGTAGCATGTTACATGCCACCCGCTCATACTCAGGTACCTCACACAGCTATCCTGCAAACACTGAAGGGGATAAATGTATCTCCAAACACCATCCTACTGGGTGATTCCAACTATCCACATATAGACTGGGATCACTAATCATGCCACAACACTCTAACACAAAGGTTCCAAGAGTTCATACACTGAAATGCCATGGAACAACTGGTCCCAATCCCCTCAAGTGGAGGCAACATACTAGAACACATCATCACGGACATGGGGTCACACTGTTCAACATCAGACATATACCCATCATTGGTGAGATCAGATCATGGACTACTCTCAGTGGAAGTCCACATCCCACCCACACCCCAGATGGGAAAAGAAACGGTGAAGACCTTCTCAAATGCCGACTTCACATTTCTGAGGACTGGTGTGGTCTCTTTCAAGGCCCCCAGGCCAGCGGACACCATTACCCAAGCCACTGTATCACTTAGAAATGCCTTCTACCAGCACCTCCAGGACTGCATGGTTCAGGCAATCCCAAAAATAATGACTCTTTGTACCACAGGCAAGCATCCAGTCTGGTGGACCCTAGCCATAAACAAGCTGTACAACACAAGGAAGGAGCTACTACGAGATAGAGCGTAATCCGTAGGGGAAGACACCCCTGCTCATTGTGAGTAAAACACTGGGTTCCCCCATACAATCATCCGAGGCATGTTTTGAGAGTAAACCCACTCAGGACTCCAGGGACAATCATGAGGCCTTTTTACCTATGTTTGAAACCTGGGAGGAACTCCCAGATATGCTCAGTCTTAGTTCAGAATGATGTTGATATCACTGCACCTCCAGACATTGGCAACATACTGGCTGACAGGTTCAGTGCAGATTCCCCCCCCCCTCCAACTGGGGGGGTATGTACACCAGAGGATTGTAGCCCCCCAAACATCTCCACTGCTGGGGTGGGAACTGCTCAATCCAAGGCAGAAAACACTTTATCCATGGGACCAGATGGTGTCCCCAGTTGTGTGCTCCATGAACTCAATGAGTAATTACACCCGCAGTTAGGGCAGCTGTTTAATCTTAGCCTCATCTCAGGATATGTTCCCAAGGAGTGGCATACAGCAATGGTGGACCCACTTCACAAAGGAGGTGCCTCCACCAACCCCAGAAACTACCATCCCATCAGCTTGACAAGCCTGTTCTGCTAAGCTATGGAGAGGATCATAATGGGAATTCTAAATGAAGACATAGGGGACTTGCAGACATTGGATCCAATCCAGTTTGGCTTTGTCAAGGGCAGATCATGCCTTTTAAACTTGGTTGACTTTTCAAAACACTCACCCAGGCCATTGACGTGGGCAAGGCAGTCCACACAGCCTACCTTGACCTGGCAAAGGCTTTCGACACAATACCCCACTCAGGTATCATTGAAAACATCACCAGCTTAATTGTGAACCCATACATCACAGCATGGGTTGCAAACTGGCTAAGTGACGGAACACACAGGGTCAAAGTTGCTGGTGCCAGTTCACACTCCAGAGCTGTCACAAGTGGTGTCCCACAGGGCTCAGTCCTGGGCCCACATTTGTTCAGTATCTACTTTTCAGAAGTAAGAGCAAACACAGGAGGATTATGGCTGACAAAGTTTGAAGATGACTGCAAACTGGGAAGCATAGTTGGAAACCCATCTGACACAGACATCCTTCAGAAGGGTCTCATAGACACAGATAACTGGTGCCACAGCCATGGCCTTACATTAAACACTAAACAATGCATAGCCATACCCTTCAGGAAGAACAAGGTTACCACTACTTCCCATCTAGGTGGCAATCCTCTAAGCACAACGTAGGTTATCAGGGACCTGGGCACCCAGGTTGACAGTGACCTTTGTTTGACACTCACATTGCCAGGGTAGTTTGGAAGGCCTTCTACATTGGCCACCTCATCATGCAGTGATTCACATCTAGATCAAGGGAGGTCATTGTTCCCTGTACTCATCACTCATCAGACCAATGATTGCATACAATGCCCCATTCAGATTGGATGGGCCCACAAATTCCTCGACAGGAGGTGAAAGGGTCTCAAACATATTTCTTATGCTGCCCGACTGAAGGAATTCCAGCTGTATTCAGTCGCTACTGTCTGCTCAGCGGTGACCTGTGCCTGACATACAAGGCTATGTCCAACCCAGAATTAATGAACATGCTTCACCTCAAGACCTCTACATCCATCAGAACTACAAGGGCAGGAGACCTAAACCTCAACACAGATATTAATAGGATGTGCTGGAGGGACAGATTCATCACCCAGAGAGTCCATATGCTGTGGAACAACATCCTGGTACATGTGAGGCTGAGCACCTCACTGGCTTTGTTCAAGTGAGATCTTGACCAATGGATGGGAGATTGCAGGTATACCCCAGGGATAACCTCAGTATCACTGCTTGACAGAGGCACAGCAAAATAATGGGCATATTATCCATCAACTTGCAGGGGTGGCAGAAGCCACAAAACTCTGGGCTAGGCTTATTAATGCCCTAGGGCAGATAGCCTAGTATGAATCTATGAACCTATGGACATAGGCCTGGGGCAGTTCCTGCTATTAGGACAGCGGTCTGCAGCAGGCTATATAGTAGTAGTCGGTTTTAGCCATTGGTGTTTGACCATGGCTATTCCATGTTGCTTCTTGTTGTGGTACAAACATGGGTGTGTGGTTATCCATGCTATTTATTGCTAGTCACCCTCATTTTGTATCTTGTTCCATGTTTTTGCACATGTACATCACTGTATGACGTGCAGCTGTTTCCGCAGGGTCATATGCGTGGATATGGATGTTAGTTGGGGTCCTCAGGTGTGCATATTGTACATGATATTACATTACTTAACACATGGCATTCATGCCTCAGGTGGTGCTGCAGGGCCACCTCTGTCAGATACACATACTACACTCCCTGTACGTTTGGAAGCAGGTTGTGTCATGTTAGACATCCCTGTTACTGTATGAGTGAGTCAGAGCGGATATCAGTCCCAGTGTTCCTACTGACCAAGCGTATGTGCTATGCGTTGCCTCTTTGCCAAGGCCAGGGCATACTGGGCATGCCTCCTTCTGCCTACTGGGACAAGGTCAGGTTGTTCCTCCTCCGAGTCACCCCCTGCCTGTGGTGGCCTTGGCAATGGTGGGGGGATGTTTGGCCCAGCCCTGTGCTGGTCCTGCTGCAGCTGTTTCCGCAGGATCATATTATGTAGCATAGCACATATCATGATCATTTGGGTACATGTAGTTGGTGTGTACTGCAAAGCTCCACCAGACGTGTCCAGACACCGGAACCGTGACTTGAGCAGCCCAAACACAGGCTCTATGATATTACGTGTTTGTGCGTGTGCCTCATTATGGCGTTCCTGTTCAGGTGTGTGTGCATTTCTGATGGGTGTCATCAGCCACGGCTCAAGTGCATAACCTGCATCCCCCCATCGACATCTCTATGCCAAAAATTCCAGTCATGTTTGGCATCCCCAAGGTCCATAAGGATGTCAATAATCCCCCCATGCGTGCGCTGGTTGATGGTAGATCATCTATGACATATCCCAGCGCCAGATTGGTAGACACTATCCTGTCTAAATACCTGAAGGACCTCCGGGGTGTATGTAAAGACGCCTGGCCGCTTTTAGACAACTTCAACAACATTCCGTTCGATGATGGGAATAATTTTCTCACCATCGACGTTGTTGACTTATACACCTCCATTCCACACCAAGAAGCTGTGGAATGGATTTCCTCCTGCTTTTTAGACTGTGGAGCACCACAGACTGAAATTGACTTGGTTACAGAAGTCTTGGACATAGTCCTTTCATGTAATTATTTCCTTTTTGATAAGGATTACTTTTACAGAAAAAGTGGCGGCATGGGCGCCTTGTGGGGCCTCAGTCGCCAACTTCTTTATGGGTTTTGGGAAAAGAACTTCCTTTTTCCAGTGAAAGGATGCAGACAGTGAAATTTTACACACGTTACCTGGATGATATTTTTATCCTCTTCCATGGTAATGACACTGAAGCCGTAGACTTCTTACAGTTTCTAAATGGTACTACTGACTTCTTGAAATTCACTTCTAATTTTTCACCTGTAGAAATCGATTACCTCGATGTAAAGTTGAGAAAGGAAGGAACACCTACACATCTTGTGTTTACAGAAAGCCAACTTACTGTAATTCGTTCCTGCACTTCACAAGCCACCATCCCTTCAAACAAAAGAAATCTATTGTGAAGGGCCAAATGGTTAGGGCTGTTAGAATGTGTAGTGATTTTGACACCTTTCAGAACAAATGCACACTTTTGTGTAACATGTTCCTTAATAGGGGTTACCCGAGGAATCTCATTGATGAAATTAGGCTTGAAGTTACAGCCAAAAGGATAAACGGGGTTTATAAACCTATCTTGCAAAGCCATGTACTACTTGACCTTAGTTCTAACAACACTACTGTCACCCATTGAGTGTTCCCCTCTCCTAATGACATCTCTCTGACCAACCATGTAATGCGATTTTGCCATTAGTTACGTCCACACATTTAGTCTTAACACTCAGACTACCACTGCATTGATTAAGAAAAACTGGCAATTTATCTTGGGGAGTCCTGGCCTCTCTGAGAAATTAGGCCCCTGTCCTAATTTTGTCTTCAAGAGGAACAACAATCTTAAGGAACTTCTACTGAGGGACCTAACTAAAACCTTTAACAGGCGCACAGGATGTACCCATGTGGTTTTGCAACTGGTGTTACAAAATGAAGGTAGGGCAGACCTACACTATAAGGGACAGGAAGTTTTTAATCCAAGCTCCACTCAACTGTGAAAGTAGATCAGTTGTATACCAGGCTCTTTGTGATTGCTGTCCCTCATTTTATCTGGGAAAGACTGATCGCAGACTTAGGGACCGTGTCTATGAGCATATGTATGCAATTAAGAAAAACTTAACGCTTTGGCTGGCGTTAGCAGCTTTGGCTAAACACATTGCCAACCACCCTGGGCACTCTTTCTCGTTTATGGCCATAGATCAAGTGACCAATAACATCCGGGAGGCCCAATAACTCTACTCTTAGAAGTACGTGAACTGGAGTGGCAACTGCGTTTAGACGCATTTTGCTACCCGGTTTAAACGAAAACTGTAACATCTCAGCAGTACTCAAATTGAGGAGCTATTTAAGGTAGTACCCCCTTTGTAGATATTCCTTACTTTCTTATGCATACATAAAGACTTTTTAATACATACAAACATTTTTGTTTCTGACTTCATGTGGTGCCTTTGTTGTAGCACCTCCCATGTTAAATATTGCCTAGATTTTAGTTATTATTGTTGTTTATACAATAATATCTTTAAGGTACACAGTTGCTCATTATGGTTCATACTTATAATGGATTACCATTATTTTTTTACTAAGATTTAATCCATTACTGCATATTATACTTACTTTTTTATGAGTTGCTATTTGAATGACATTTTTACTTTAATGTTATGATTTCTTCCACATATTTTAAGAATTTTAAATATGTCATTTTAAATTTTATGTTTTTTTCTTTGGTAACATTCCACACTTTGAAATGCTTATTATTAACATGAATTAATGTTTGCATTTTCTCTTTGAGGAACAAGTTGTTCTTGTGAAGGCTTCTACTTGTTTACCAATTACTACAATGAGTTTCACCTTATCCTGTTGTCATTTCCTTTGCTTTGTATAAAGGGCGTGCACTTTTACCTCATTGTTAATTTGTTTTCTCTGAGGAAGCTGCACCTTTGTGCGGCGAAAACGTTTGTGATAAATAAATTCGTTAAGACTACTTACTTGTTGTTGCTGGTACAAGGGCTCCGTGGTACGTTTTTGGATTCCTGCATCCCCCACTAGGTGTCCGTGTGGGAAGTCCCCATTGGCAAATGATTGGTACAGCTGCGTCAGATGCCAGATGTGGGAATCGTGGTAGCTCCCAGGGCAGCCAGCACACACATTCATTATTATGCCCTGGGCATCACACACGACCTGGCAGTTGATGGAGGGGTATCCCTTGCGGTTAATGTAGGCTCTACCCCGCTCACCGGCTGGTGCTTTGATGCGTATGTGCGTGCAGTCTATTGCACCCAGCACCTCAGGGTATCCCGCTATTTGCTGGAAGAGATGCATATTGCTGGCCACAACCTCACGGTCATTAGGGACATATATATGATCACTGACATGTGGTGACATGGCATCCAGGAACTGGTGCAGTACCCTGGAAGCTGATGCCTGTGATATCCCCATCATATCGCCAGTTGGTCTCTGGAAGGTACCTGTTGCTAGTATTCTTAGGCCAACACATACCTTGGTTTCCACTGGGGTGGATTCCCCTCTGTTGGTTCTGTGTGTGAGGCATGGCCTGCACAGCTCAACAATCTGCTGCAGGAGCTCTCTGTCCACTCTATAGCGCTCTACTATCTCCAGCTCATGTAACCCATGGTAGGTGACCCTGGGCCTGTATACTCTTCTCCTTCTCCTCACTCTGGGTTGTCTGTCAGCATCTGCATTGTCACCACCCTCAGCAATTTGCCTATGCCTGACTATAATAGCTATGGCAGCCCCTAGCATTTCTGCTCTGAGTTCAGCTTTTTTCAGTTTTCAATTCTGATAGCTTAGTTTCTGGCAGTATCTGTTGTGAGAAACAGCCTGCACTGCTCCTTGCAGTGTTTTAAGTGCTGGGTTGGGCTTCTAGTCTGCCTGTGTAATTGCCTGCTTCTAATTGTTTCCACCAATTAACTCCAGTAGTATCCTCTGGCAGTTTACCTGGATTTTAGTTGTTTCCTGTTTCCTCTCTGTTTCCTGAGGGGAGCAATGTGCACACCAGCTTAAACACGCTCACAGTCACTTAAACGCACACATCCTTACACGGTGTTACACGCCAAGACACATCCTTACACGGTGTTAGCTAAGCTGATTCATGCTAAAACGCAGCACACTGCCTTACACACGCGCAGCGCAAACCGTTGTAAACAGTTTGCAACACGCTCCACATGTTGAACCTGCCTTACACGCGCACAAGATGCACGTGATATCAAGAAACTTTGAGTGTAGGGATAGCATACACCATCAATTTCTTGACTTTCCTAGTGTTCTGTTGGGACACACCTCCCTCCCTGATGTCTGTCTGTCATCTGTTACCTTACATTGCCCTCCAATCTGGTACATTTATTACTATCCTTCCCCCGTGATGTCACCTACCTCTTACTCTGTTCCTCCCCCTTCTCTAACTCTTACACTACTCAGAAAGTGCTCATTACCTATGTGGCAGTGTGATTCAGTATTGTAACCCTCATTTACATAGGATTGCCTAGTAATGCTTAGTTACATGTCTTACACGGAGCTCCCCCCCTTGACAACCACTGAACGGAGGCCATATTGTTTTTGGTCTGCAAGTCCCTCCATTGACATTCAATGTAATACATATATCCCACAATTGTGGGCTTATAAGCTTCGGTTTTCAGTTTTAGGTAGCGCACCCAGTTTGCGCGGGTGTGCACTGCAGTTAAACAAAAATCCTGTGAAAAAAAAAAGTTATATAACTTATTTTTGCAACACTTTTACATGCCAATGGCCACATATTTGGCCATTGGCATGCTTAATGAAACATATGCACCCTTTATTTAGAGCTGACATAGCTCCATTTTTAATTTTGCAGAAATGTACTCAGTTGTCATCTGAGTACATTTCTGCAGCTAACACGTCCGTTACACGGACTGGTTTTGGCTTCCTGGATCGCTCAAATACCTCATTTGCATATCTTGGAGCTGCAAATGAGGTATTGAGCATTTCCACGCCCAGTCCGTGTAAGAGACATGTTAGCTGTCTCTTACACGGAGATTTGGGCTGTTCCTGAATCAGGAGGCTTACACGGAGGCTTACACTACTCTTGAACTCCGTGTAAGCCTTCCTGAATCTGGCCCATGGTCTTTTTCTTGTATTAGTGTTGTTTATGCAAATACCCTTTTTTCCTGTTGAGTTTATTCTTATTTTTGTGTTATTGTCTACACACTGTGACATTTTTTGCATGATGTCTTTCCTTGTCAGAACTGTTACATTTTTTAGGTAATGTACAGCATCTAACAGAGATAGAACTGCTTACTGAAATGTTTATGTCAGTCTTTGATTTTTTCTCTACTTTTATGTATGCCTGACCTTGTTCAGCTAATCATGCTGTTATATTTGTGTTAAATGTTATCCTCCCAAAGGTACATGCTGTATGCTTTTTACAACTGAAATAGTCTTGTGTTCTATTTTGTGCAGCATTTTCCTAACTATGTTTTATTCATGAAATATTGTAATTCCCTCTGTTTTGATGTTCAGAATGATGTAAATGAAATGCAGATGTCTATGTTGAATGCTGCATGCCTTGTCTCACAGCTGCATTTTTATCTATAGTCCTTGAAGCATGTTCCAGACACTGAACATTCAGCTCGTCTCAAGCTGTACCAGAATATATGCATGCTAGCAAACAGAAATATATGTATTTAACTAACTATATTATTTCTACATATATTATAGCAACAGATATGTATATGCATCTAACTAGCAAACATATGTGCACATGCATTTATACATTTTTAAACATATCTATCACTGTATACATTCCCTCTGTTTTATTTTAAATCCCAAACTGTCTATATGTCAAGCTTTGACTTGTTACTATACATATAACACTTGAATGTAAAATTGTCTATTTGCATAGATAAACCATTTACTATATACTGTACAGAATACACTTGCTTGTACAGATTGTTTTTGCATTTGCAGATTGTTTTTGCATTTGTATATACATGGCTGTAATGCACACTCAATCTAGTTTTCAAACCTAGCATTAAACTGAAGCCTGCTAATTACATTACTTGAAACATTGAAATGTATTTTGGTATTACCACTTTGCACCTTTATTTGAGTTTTTTTCCAGTACTGTTTACACAGTTAGTGTAAAATTGAAAGCATGCCCTTCCCCTGCAGTATACATCATTTGATTGCAGTACTGTTTATTTGCTTTATGCTCTGAGAATTGAATGTATGCTTGCCCTTTGGCTGTTACTTAGACTGTGACACTTTGGTCTTACACATTTGCTTATTTTTTTTTGGCCATTTTGAAAAACAGAAAATATTTTTTGAAAAGATGTTTACTGTTACTACTAGCTATTTGTACCCTCCCTTTTTGTAAAGGGACCTGCATAATTTATTTTAACTGCATACCATAGCCCATGTACTGACTGTATACGGTGTAGTATTTACTTGCAAACAGATTATTAATGACATGTATACACAATTGTGACATTTTATACAATTCCGTGGTGGTGCAGTGGTAGTGTTGTTGCCTCACAGCAAGAGGTTCTCCCATTCGATTCTCAGCTTGGGTTGGGAGTGCCTTATGTGTAGAGTCTGCATGTCCTCCCCGCGGTTGAGTGGGCGTTCGAAAGACATGCGTTGAATGGGCATGCCTTCGTTGAAGGTTGGGCGTTGGGCTGGCAACTCGACACCATAAAAAACAGCTTCCAATCATTAGCGGACCTGAGTTCTGCTGTGGTGACCTCTAACCAGGAAAAGCTGAAAGACAAACAACAACTAAACAGGATTTTTGTATACTTTTGTGCTTTTTGCTTACTGCTGTACGTGAATACTTAACAATAATGTTTTAGAAAAACGTAAGCCATTTGACCTGGCAACCAGTCTTGTTTCCTTGAACTTATACATTTCAGTACCAGTAACATTTTATGTTATGCAACATTTCTTGTAACTACCCATTCCAGCCTGAAAAAATTTGAGCTCACATACTTTTTTCTTTCTGCGCATTCCAGACACTTAAACCTTAACTCCTTTAGCACTTATTCATACCTTCAGTCATTCGTTAATATACTTGCAACTTGATACTGGAATGCAGTTGTAATAAACATTAACTTGCTTAACTATACATAATATTGCTTTTGAATACTGTTTTTGCTGGAGTCTGTGCTATTTTTTATGCTATCATACAATTACAAAATATTGTAAGAAACAAAAGAGATATTGGCTTAACTAACACATGCTTAAAACAAATATATTTACATGATCTGCATTTGCTGTTGTCTGCGTGTTGCTGCACTTTAGGTGAAAAGAAAATACATGCATGTCAGTCTTGTGACGTCATGTCTTTTCTGCGTTTAACTACTCTCATATGATTTCTATGCCCGAGAACTGTTTTGTTATATGAAATGGTTTTAAAATCACTATTTAAATGCCTTGCTTTAACTGAATGAAAGTTTGTGTTGTGTACGCTTAACCATTTTCTAAAGGTAGAATATTACATCGTAAATTATTTCTTATCTGCGCAATTAACTGCTGTTGGTTCAGCCCTTTACTAACCAGATTATATTTGTCAGTATTCTGTTCTGCTGACTTTAAAGCTCTTATGCACTTCTGAAAAAGTGTTTGCATATGTTGTCTGAACATTTTGAACTCACAGTCTTAGAAGTTTATTAAATCTTTTTGTCAATTCATCATGAACCTCGTCTCTGTTTGTATCTGTTTTGTAATGTGCAGTGGTTTTATGGCACTTTTGTCTAGCAAGATGTACAGAAAATTTTTTAAATACGTGACTTGACTGATATTGTAACTCTGAAATTAACATTTTATATGTGGTGACAGGACATAATGCATCTGGTTGTTTACCATTATTTTTATGACATTGCACACAGAAAGCAGTTTCATATGACTTCCACAATAAATGTTTACTGTCATACAAATGATGTTGCTGTTTAAGATACCAGACAAACGTACATAAAGCATTGACATGAACTTTACCTAGTAAAGTACTACACGTGTACAGTTATGTTTATACCAATCTTTAAATTCTGACCATACATGTGCTGGACTATTATTACTGTCTACCTAAAAGATAGTGTTACATTTTACAGTTCTTTTGTTTATGGCATTCATGCTGTAGAATGAGAAACAAAAAGAGAATTACCAGTTTCTGTGTGGAAGGTGGCCAAATCTTCCATTGAGAAAACATAGAAAGTCACTTGTTGATTCTCCCAAAAGGTGGTCAAACACAGCTGAGATTTAGCTGCATGAATGTACAAAACCTGTGGAATCTGCAGAGTTGCACTGTTATGCTACTGGATACTGTGCATAAGAAGGAGGCAGACATTTGCACTTGAACGGAATGCACTAACTGAATAAAATAAAAAAGCTGTAGTTGTCACAGTAAGAAACCATTCGGTCCGTCAACTGTGGCTCACCATTGAAAAATTATATGACGCCTTCTGTTGGTTTCTTGCTGTTACTTGCATTTGCATGCAAGCATGATACAGTATAGTTAACTATTTATTGTGATAAACTTGTCTTATTACTGTATTGTACTAAGTAGAATAAATACATGAAGACAACTGCTTCAGTTAATATGCTTTCTATTACATTTTCCTTTTGGATCTACAAGCATGCAACACAGATGCTGTCAGCTCTCTATGGCAAATTCCCAAACCTTCTTTACTGTTACACTCATATTTATACCAAAAAGTCTGATTTTTTTTTCTCAGAGTCTGATGTATAACAGTTCTTTCTTTGTATAACAGTTTTCCTTTGTTCCCTTGTCCTTGTTTCTTTGTAGTTTGATATTCCATGGAAATTCAGTCTTGCATTATCTGAAATGTGGTGTTCCAGCACTATCTGAAACTTGATGTTACATCTCTTTACTTCTTTGATGTCCTTCCAGCTGCCATCTACGCAGTTATTTTACAGACTTTGTTTCTCAATAACATACTCCTTTACATGGATGCCAAAAATCTAAGCTATGCCAGCACACTTACTACTTCTTATTTTTCAGCATTTTATACTATTTTTAAATTAAACCTTTATATTTCATATCATTCTTGCAGCTTTTTATTCAAGCTAATAATCATGCTAGTGAAAAGACAATGAACTATTATTCTTTCACCAGCTTCTCATACAATTCAAGTAGAATATATAGTCAAAGAACACAGTATAAATATTTGCTAACTGGTCCTAACAAATGACTTCATAAAACTCCAGGCAAAATAAATTTAAAGTAAGGCAACCAATTTAAAATAAAGCAAATAGAAACAAAACAAATGTAAAAGACAAGAAACACTGAAAGTATACAAACTAAGAAATCAAGATGATTGTTTACATTAAGACACACATGGAGGTGTAGTAGCAACCATTTCATCCGATGTGAAGCAAGTTGTGACATGGGCTGCAGGAACATATTGTAATTTTCTTGGGATGTAAATCTATTTTCCTCACTAAAGTTTTTGCAGGTGTTATGAATGATTTTTACATGTCAGGTTCATTCCTCTCAACCTTTGACTTTAAATGTTGTTTTCTGGCAAATCTTTGAAGACTGCAGTCACTAAATATTGATAGACATTTCAGTTTCAGACTTTATATCTTTCCTAAAATGCAAGCTAATGCAAAACCTGTCATTCTAGCAACTTTCTAAGTTTATAAGAGCAATTTTAAAATCTGTACATATTTTTTTTTGTTGTCCCCATTAATATGTTACACAAATGGTAAATACTAAAGAGAATTGTTTAATCTGTTTACCTTAATGTTAACAATCACTAACTTGTGTATAAAATCCTTAAAACCTGAAAGTGCAGTAAATTAAACATAAGCATACCCTTCAACTGTCCCTGATTTTGTCTAATTTTTGCCCCGTAAATTTTTGATTGTGTGGTAAATCACTGAGGATTGCAGTCAGTAATGCCAGACATTAGAGCTGCACTTATTATTTTTACAAAAAAAAAATCATCTTGATGAAAACCTGTTATTCTATTGCTTTTTTATGTGAATTAGAGCATAGTTTAAAAAATTGCCTCTGACTTTGGACCTTTGTCCCAATTTATTTTCAGCTTTGTGCAGAATTCTTGAGCAAAGCAGTTAAGAGGTATGAATGTAAAAATGAACAGTGGATAAGCGGTTAACTTGCACAGTTCTTTAAATTAAACCATAGTGACTGAGGCTGTGCCTAAAGCACTTTATATAGTATGCCATTCCACTGGCTGCACAGAAAATTAAGGCTGTGAGCTATTAGCTAGCTGTTTTCTGCTTTCCAGGGCTTGATTCTTTCATAAAATAAAATTTTTTTGCTTATTCTATGTGGATGTTTTCACAGTTCTTGCTTCTATTTTATATTTTGTGCAGAAAGGGCTAACCTTTGAAGCAGAGCCACCATACCTAACTGACATCTGCAATGGGGTGTCATTTAAATCAACAACACCTATTCCCCACCCATACCTGCATAAACTATTTTGGGTGTGCCTTAGTCTACAGAATTCCCCAATAACTGGCTACAGTGCAGCTGTAACTAGATACATTGGTTCCAGTGACTCATATCCCCTAGATATTAGTTTCAATGATGGCTCTATCTGCAACCCTAATATATGTATTACTGGAGTCAGTCCTACTGATACTTGATTTTCAGATACTTGTTCTCCTGCTACTGGTGGGGCATGTGTTGACAAAACATGAAAAGAACTGAGATCAAGATCACATTAAATTATCTATTGTGCCTGCTTTAAACCCCAAAAATAAAGATCACCAAAATAAACATTTAACCTTATCATAAAGCAATTCATATAAACCTTTTCTTGATTTCAAAAGGAAATTTATTCCATACATTCACCACTCTCTGTGAGAATAAGTCATCAGTGGTATTATTCCTGCTAACCATTCTTCTTAATATACACTGATTTAAGGTGGATCTCTGCAAACCTGCACAATCAAAAAGAAATGGATCATGAAAACACTTTTGCATCATAAGCAGATCTCCTCATAATCTATATTTAGATAAAGAAAGCAAATTAACCAATTTAACCTTCCATAATGACTGAAATGGCCTATCGAGTTATCCTTTTACTTTATATTCTAGAAACAAAGTGAGCTTTGCACATATCTGCCTTATACCATGGGTGCCACAGTGGAACTCCGTATTTCAGTTGTGTTTGAAAAAGGCTAATAAACATTTCCCTCATTGACTGTTAATCTGTGCTGTTAAATAGCCTACAGGTGCCTTCCTTGCCAATGCTGATAGGTTTCCTCCTTCTTTTCTCCAGGTACCTATTTCTTCTTAATATCCTTATCACATGATGCAAGGGGTGGCTCTCCTATGTGACTGTTATAAGGTAAGGGCATGCTCTAACCTAGATTTGTGTTCTTGATGACCTTTTTGGACCTTTCAATTGCTCTGGTCCCTCAGCTTCCACATTTGCCCACTCAATCAGCTGGAAGATGTTCATCATTAGATCACTGCTGCAGTAGCTTTAGCTACATGGGTAGTATCCTGCTTAGGATATAAGAACCAGTCAGCTTCCAAAGCTTAAGGACACATTTCATGCTGTTGGACCATAAATAGCTTAAGAGAAAAATCAACAATCTGGGTGCTAAGCCCTTCAGAGCTTTCTTGTCACCAAAGAGCAATCCTCTTGTGGGTTTTCAAGGATTAATGGTCAGATAGCATTTCTTCATTGCTGAGCAGATAAGTTCCCTTTGGGAGGAAAAAAAAACTTCCTTAATGAATTTAATGACTAAAACAGTACTTTCCTAACAAGAACTGTTTATTTATTTGCTAGGAATCATACAATTTTAGACTGTCATTTGGTTTTTCTGTCTCTGTCAGTTAAAAACTGTGGTTCTTTTATTTTTACTGTAAAGGTGTGTTTTTCTAAGGTTTGTTCTAAATTTTATTGATAAAAAACTTTATAAATTGTTTTTAGGGGCTGGGACAAGAATGTGTGTTGTGCTTGTCATGGTGTTTTTTTCTGGTGAATACACTTCTTTTTTTATACTTACCATTTACTGACTGCTATTGCCATTGCTACCTGGGCTTCAGGCTTCTTTCTTGGCTGTACCATGGAACAACTTACAGGTCCTTCATTTCTTCCTTTGTCTGGACACAAAAAGAAAAAAAGTTTACATACAGCTTTTTCCTCTTCAGCAGGCTGCTACTTTGCTTCAACCATTGATAGGGTACCCTGCAGTGGCCATTTCTCGTGTCTTAAACCTCTCATCTTCTTTCTTGGTTTCCTCTGGTGTAGCCACTAAAGCCATCATGGACCAGGGGTTAGACATCCTCTGTGGCTGTTGGACTACCTCTTTGAGGCAAGGGAGGACCTCTGTTGTCATTCATGGGGGAAGGGGCTGGGAATGCCACACTGCCTAGTCAGAAGGCTATACCTAGGCAGTTTTTTTTCTGTCAAAAGTGAGTCTGCTTCTTCAGAACTTCCTGTTAAAAAAAAGAAACAAAACCTTAGTATATATATTCCCTCTTTTGTCTCAGTCACTTTGGACAGGAGTGGTTTCTTGAGCTTGGGTCAGGGGTTTAATTCAGGCTCTTGACCATTCCAGTGTAGCTGTTTCTGGTAAAAGAAGAAGGGATCCTTCATTTTCTGAAGAGGTTCCAAGATTTTGAACGACAAAATGATTGTGAAGGCACAGATTATATTTTGTCGACTCAGATTTTTTATTCAGAATATGGCTTTGGCCAGTCCTTTAGAAGGATTCTCTTTCTCTGAAGCTGTTTCCAGAATTAATCATTTGTTTCAGTGGGAAAATAATGATATTCAAAGTCTCTGAAGAAATAGTTTGATTTATTGCAACTGGAATTTTCAGAACATACCCCTATTCCTCCTGATTGTTCAGCAATGGAAATGTTTTTATCACAGCTTTAACTTGCCTGATAGCCAGCCTATTGCCTCCAAGAAAGGAGATAGATTGAATAAAGTCCCTCAGTCTTATATACTCATCCCAGATCAGACCCAGCAGCTATTTCTTGACTGTTCCCAGCTACTGCTAAACACTTGGTCATTACAAATCTCTCTGTATGGGAATGTTTTTGACTGATCTGAGGAAAAAAGTGAACTCTTAACTGTCAAGCTGATAAAGCTTGTGCTTGACTCTTTTGAGAATATGAGAAATATGATGGCATCCATTTTCTCTTCTAATCTGTTTTGTGTAATTCAATTACATTTGTGTCTCAAGTGGCTGCTCACTCTTTGAAATGGGCTTGTGATTCTATGGATGCCACTTTCAGGGTTGCAGCCACTGGAATTGTTATGAGAAGGTTTTCTTGGTTGCATTTTCAAAACCTTCTAGATAATGTCAAAAATTAAATTTTAAATTCTTCCTTAGTTACAGAATTAGTGTTTGGAATATCTGCTGCAGTGGTCCTTAAAATACGTGATGAAAGAGGTGAGCTGATTCAAGGGATCTCTCAGATTTTTCAGTCTTTCCTCTCCAGATTTGCCAAGAGATTTTAATCCTACCCCTACTAGCTTCTTTAAAAACAAAATAAAAATGCTTAAAATTCAGTGGCAGGGAGATTCGAAAAAGAAAGGAGGATCTCCCTCTCAGAACAAAGGACAGTCTAACAAGACTCCCCTCCCTCATCCCACCTTGACAAACCGTTAATTCTTCCAGAAAGTTTGCACCTCAGTTTCTCTCATTGGCAACAGCTACTTTTAGACAGATGGCTGTGAAAGTAACCCATTATGGTTACAGATGGCAAAGGGAGTCTCCCCATCCTTTTAGTGGGATTATCTCTCATTCACCAGACCAAACTCCTCTTTCCCCTTCTGTCATTCAACTTTTACTGTCTCAGGGAGTTTAGGAGAAGGGTTTTATTCAAGAATGTTTCTGGTGCCAAAGAAAGAAGATTCTCGGAGACCAGTTATGGATCTTTGTTTTTTGAACCTATTTGTGATGGTGCCCAAGATCAAAATATTATTCCTTTGCAGCTTGTTGCCTCTTATTCTCCAACTGACTTTTCTGATACCTTAAATTGGTTTCCTATTAGAAGACCGAAGACGCATTCTTTCAAATGCATCTTGGTCCCACTCAAAAGCCTGAAATGGCAAAATATCAAAGCGGCTTTTAAGCGAATTCTTTCCCTGGGAAAGAATTCACTTGGCTGCTTCGTTCCTTTGCCATTTTCGGCACTGTAGTGCGGTCTCGGAGTTGGTATATTTAAGTAGGGGGGTTGTGGGGGCAAAGCCCCCCACTTAATGTAATGTTTAAAGTATTTGTTTTGTTGTTGTTGGAACAGCGATTTTTTTCCCTAGGAAAAAAATCGCTGTTTGACAGTTTGAAATTGTAAGCTTTCACTTACCTAGGGTCGATTAATCACAGTTCGCTTTTTTAAGTGTTCGGTGATCTAATATAGACTCCTTAAATTTAAAAGATGCATATCATCACATTCCTATAGATCCAAATTCCAGATGTTTCTTAAGGTTTTCTGTGTCTGGATCACATTATCAGTTCTTTCCAGTATCCCTTGGTCTATCCACTGTACCAAGGATATTCATAAAGCATCAAGCTTCTGTGACAGCCAGCTGCAGAATGCATGGTATTCACATTTTTCCTTATTTAGATGGCTTACTTGTCTTTGCAGAGTCTTTTTCAGAATGTCAGGAAGCTCTCACCTGGGTATGGGATCTCTTACACATATTAGATTTCCAGGAAAATATAGAAAAGTCTTGTCTGACTCCTTCTGACAAGATTGCTTTCCTGGGGTGTCTCCTGGACACATCCATTCAAAGATCTTTTCTTCCACAGTCAAAACTAGATCTGTATCTAGATCTATTCCAAATTCTTTTCACTCAGACTTCTGTCTCATCCAGAGAATTTCTCATGATTGTGGTTCTCATGGCTTCTATGATTCTAATCATCCCTCTTGCGAGACTTCACATGAGAAAAATTGAGTAGTACCTAACATCTGTATGGTCCCAACATCAACATTACATGACATTTGAGATTCTGGTTTAAGGATTTATGAAAAGGGAGATTTTTTGGTGGAGACACAAAATGTGTCGGAAACCAGGTCTCCCATTCTCCCTAATAGCTCCAGCACAGTTGGTCACAGCAGATACCTCCGACTCTGCTTGGGGTGCAGTTTATTTGGGGATAAAAGTGCAGGTCTTTGGATGAAAAAAGATCAAAACGCATCAACCTAAAAGAGATATTGGCAATTATAAATGCTCTCAACTTTCTCAATTGTCTGTGGTCTCTGGGACTTCTACACAGTTTATAAACAATACTATAATGATGTGGTACATAAACAAGCAAGGGGGAACAAGAGCTTACCCTCTCTGCAAAGTAGCCATAATAGCCAGGGATATAGCTTTACAACACAATCTCACAACAAAGGCATCTTAGATACCATAAGGGCAAACTTGTGTGGAAGACAAGCTGAACATGATAAGGCAGACCATCATGAATGGAAACTGAATCGGTGGTCTTCCAAGAATTGATCAAGTTAGAGGGAACACCTCAATTAGATCTTTTTACCTCCACTTACAAACATCAGTTGGAAAAGTTCTGCTCCAGGACTCCAAGCAAGAAGGTCTGGAAGACAGATGCCTTTTGCTTTCCTTGGGAAGTAATGCTTCTGTATGCTTTTTCCATCCTTTCTGCTAATATTCAGGGTTATTCTGAAGATTCAGGACTCTTCAAAGATCATTATAGTGACTCCCTTCTGGCTCAGGCAACAGTGGATGTTCATCATATTGATCACTGCTGTAGTAGCCTTAGCTATAATGGGTTATATCAAGTCAAGGATATAACAGCTAACCAGCTTCTAAAGCTTCAGGGCACCTTCCACACACTCAAACCATAAGACAACTCAAGTTGAGCTGCCTGAAAATAAAGGATTGAGTGCCAGTTTCTTCATAGCTTTCCTACCACCAAAGAGAGAGGTTTTCTGCAGTCTTTTGTAGATGATTGAAGGCCAACATGTGCTGTTTCTTTGCTGGCCAGATAAGCTCCCTTTGGGGAAAAACTTTCCACATTTTAAATTTCTTATTTAAATGTAGTTCCTACTTAGAAAACTTGTTTTTTATTTTCTTTGTTTGTGTTTTAATTTACTGTCATGAGACTTAATTGTGCTTTTAAATGGGAATGTACATTATGTGATAGTGTTCAATCTCGCCGTTTGTTCTTACACATGGGTTCGGAGCCGATCCTCGGCTCCGTGTCGGCCGCTTGCAAGCTCTGCATCGAGAAGAAGCTCGAGACAACCTAATATCCACAATCCCCCTCTGCCTTTACCTCAGATCTAGTTTGCCGCTGCTGCGTTCGCATCACTGGGATCTAGCTCGAGCAACTTCAGATAAGAAATAACTTTTATTATTGTTATTTTTCAGGAAAAATTTATTCTAAAGTACTATTTGGTGACATAGTGTATGTGTGTGTGGTAAGGTAGAAATACTCGGTACCGTTAAGTTTAATTAAACTTATTAGAGTTTTTCGGGGCCTACCACCCCTTACTTGAATTTGACAACCGGACTGACTTGTATTATCGGATTCGACATATTTACTGGATTTGTCACTCTACTGGACTTGACCTTTTTCTCTTTACCTGTTTCTTCTTTAAGATGTCTGAGAAAATTAAATCAGGTTTTAACCGTTGCCAGTGTGGCCAAAAATGTCAGTTACTGACAACCATAGTTCCTGTGTCTACTGCCTTGGCCCTCTCCACTTACAAGAGGACTGTTCAATTTGTCACTCTTTTAGTGGGAGGGTCATGACAGATAGGCGCAGGAAACTCATGGACAGGGGGTTATTAAAACCTTCCTTTCAGGAGGCTCTGGATGCTTCAGACCAGGCATCCAAATCCTCGAAGGAATCGAAGACGTCGGAGCCCAGGTCATTGGCTCCAAGCTCTTCGAGTAAAGTTAGATCACTGGTTCCACAGACTTCGGAGCCGAGTGTTCAACTGTTGGCAGTTTCGGAGCCTCGAGTCTTGGAACCGGTGATGGAGCTCCCTCCACCGACTCTGTTGAGGTCGGCTCCGTCTTCGATACCTTCGACTCGTTCTTCCCGACCTCTTTCTGACACTGATGTAGACCGTGTGGTGCAGAAGTTAATGGAGAATACGGCCTTATCCAAGCTCATCTCGGTCTCCTCTCAATTGATGTCGAGACTTGAAGGCCTTCCGTTATATCCATCTGTTCCTCCTCTGAGACCTGTCCAGTCTTCGGAGCTGGAAGAAGCTGAGCTGCTGATTGTGGAACCCTCGGTGCCAGAACTGTCCTTTTCTCGGTCGGCTCCGTTCACCTCGACTCCGTCCGATCCGGTACCGGAGTCTCGGAGCCGAAGATCCATCCTTGGTTCCGGGACCGAGAGTCGGACCGATGTTTCGGTTCCGACGCTCCCTCTCGGAGCCTCGGCGCGGATCGACTCGGTTCCGTCCTCGGGGTCGATGCCTTTGGTGCCTGTTTCGGGGATTCTTCCCATTTCTTCGGAACCGGGAGATACCTCGACTCGGGACCCGGGGGCTTTCGACCTCATGAGGAAGGTGTTGTCTACCCAGACAACCACGTCAGCAGGATCAGCTTCTCCTCCCCATAAAGGTCCGTTATCCTCCTCTGCACCCACGGCTACATCCAAGCGTTGAGCACCGGTGTCTCAGCCACCCCTGGAGGGTGCCCCCTCTTCCTCGGAGGCTTCTTCGGATGCTCCCCATGAAGAAGTCCCTAGGAAAAGATTGTGTAAGAGGAGACACTTAGATTCTCCACAAGAATCTTTGACATCCGATACTGACTTGGATGAGTCAGAAGGGTCCCCTAAGTCACCTTCAGAAGATGTCTCTTTTTCTGACATATTGGAGATCCTGAAACAGAGAGGTGACTGGCAGTCCCTCCCCCCTTCTGAGGATGAGTCAGTCTTGCTGAAGGCATTTGGTGCTCGCCCTTCCTCCTCCTGGGTCACTCCGCCCTTCGATGAATTAATGGAATTTATTGCTCGAAGGGCGTGGGAGGCTCCTGACACAGTGGAACCAGTCCCTAGGAAGCCTAATAAGTATATCACTGCACCCCAGGACAAGACTTACTTGACAAAAGGAGTTCCAGTGGGCGCTATGGTGGTGGCAGTGGCCACAAAAAGGAGATGTCGGAATCTTCCTCATCTGTCCATCCCTAATAAAGATTCTAGGACTATGGACAGGTATGGGAAGCGCATTTTTAGTTCAGAGGCTTTTTCCATGCGATCCCTGAACTATTTGACCCACTTTACACGACTACAGAGGGATCTAGTCAAAGAGTTGGGAGATACCCTCCAGGGTACTACAGATGCTGCTGTCTCAGAGAAAGTGACAGCGCAACTTAATACCCTTACATCCATTGTGAACTTCGTCCATGAGGCTGATCTCTTACGCGGCGAAGGTTCGAGTAGGGCAGCAGCTTCAGCGATTGCTCTTCGCAGACAATCCTGGATGCGCTTATGTTCATTTGCGGAAGCCTTCAAGTCTTCCTTTACTAACGCCCCATTTGACGGTGCCACTCTTTTGGCCCCAAAGTAAAGGAGACCCTTACCCGGTGTGAGCAGGAGGAAAGACTCTGTCTGCTGTCGGAGTCCGTTTTTCCACCCCATCCAGACCGTACCCCAAAGGGCAACGTGGTGGAAAAATGTGGTTTAGAAAACCCCAAGGATCTTTCCCAGGCACACAGGGTGATGCCCCTCTAGAGGCAGAGGAGGGGCAGAGGTGGAAGACACCGCCCTGGCGGCAGAGGGGTCCGCAGAATCAAGGTGACAGGGATACACTCCCTGGTAAACCTTTCCAGCACTCCTGAGAGGAGGCCCGACTGTCCTGCTCTGGAGGCAGTCGGGGGTCGCTTAGCTTTATACCCTCAGGCCTGGCAAAACATAACTACAGACAAGTGGGTAAAAAGCGTGGTTACCAGAGGTTACAATATACCATTTCTATCCTATCCCATTCCAAAGAAAAGACTCCCAGATGTGCCGCCCCATCTGCGAGAGCCAGCAGCTATAGAAATTTCAAAGCTGCTAGAAAAAAGAGTCATCCAACCAGTCCCAGCGGACCAAAGAGGATTCGGAACTTACTCAAGGTTCTTTTTAGTTCCAAAGAAAACAGGGGACTGGAGGCCCATTTTGGACCTAAGCGACCTCAATACCTTCGTCAAGAAAGAAAAGTTCCGAATGGTCACGCTTCAATCGATCCTTCCATTCTTACAGAAGGACGACTGGATGTGCTCAATAGATCTGAAGGATGCATACTACCACATCAAAATGGCCAGGGCATCCAGAGATCATTTGCGCTTCCGGCTGGGTGCCAGTCACTTTCAGTTTCGAGCCCTGCCCTTTGGTCTGACCTCAGCCCCCAGGGTCTTCACCAAATGCATGGCAGTGGTAGCGTCTCACTTGAGACCCCTAGGATTCCAGGTGTTTCCATATCTGGACAACTGGCTCCTTTCTGCCACCACCCAGCGTCAACT
Organism: Protopterus annectens; assembly: GCF_019279795.1. Classification (NCBI taxonomy): domain Eukaryota; kingdom Metazoa; phylum Chordata; order Ceratodontiformes; family Protopteridae; genus Protopterus; species Protopterus annectens. Next base: position 12,521,405 of record NC_056740.1, read on the forward strand.
AGTACAGGCCAGAGACTACACTCTTCAACTGTGTGTTCACCTCGGAATTTCCGTAAACTTTGGAAAATCCTTACTACAGCCATCACAGCGTATCTTATTCATAGGAGCGGAATTAGATACACATCAGTTAATTCTAAGACTTCCTCCAGAAAGGATACTTTCACTTCAGACTCACATACGTCTTCTTCTTTTGTCCAGGAAATCCCCAGCAAAACTGGTACTGAAGGTTTTGGGACTCATGTCAGCTTCTCTTATTGCAATACCCTTGGGAAGACTGCACATGAGAGTCCTACAATGGCTACTGTTTGCACAATGGTCGTTCCAACAACTACCTCTGACACACGAGATTCTTATAATGAACACATGCAAATTACACCTAAACTGGTGGCTTCAGACTTGCAACCTTTCCAAGGGGAGACCATTTGTGCTACCCACGCCGACAGCTACGGTGACCACGGATGCTTCCCTGATAGGGTGGGGGGGCATCTTTCAGGGACAGACAGTCCAAGGTGAATGGACCAATTTAGAGTACAATCTGCACATCAATGTTCTAGAGTTGAGGGCAGTGTTTCTAGCGTTGCAACACTTTGCTCCCCTTCTTCCTCTGGGAACTATTGCAGTTCAGACGGACAACATGTCTGTAGTCTGGTACATAAACAAGCAAGGGGGAACCAAGTCCTATCAGCTATGCAGAGAGGCCATGAGAATCTGGCAATGGGCGGAGTCCACAGGTCGCTTTCTGATAGCAACGCACATCTCGGGTCATCCAACGTCATAGCCGACAGGCTGAGCAGAGCAATACTGTTACCGCAGTGGTCCCTAAAACAGTCAGTTGCGAAAAGATTTTTCGCGTGGGGCCAGCCTTCCTGCGATCTGTTTGCGTCTCCAATGAACGCCAAATGCAGGAGCTACTTTGCCCTATTACCCCTCCAGGGAAGTCCCCAGGGACGCACTGATTCACGATTGGCCCCCGGGTCTCCTGTACGCATTTCCTCCCTTCCCCCTGATCACAAAGTTTCTCCAGAAAGCCAACAACCTACACAGGACAATAATCCTCATTGCCCCATTCTGGTCTCGTCAAATTTGGTTCCCCTTCCTCATGACACACTGCATTCTGGGACCCTGGATCCTGGACCCAGAGCCAGATCTATTGACTCACTCGTCAGGGGCTCCCCACCCCTTGCTCTTGTCCCTCCATCTAGCAGATTGGCTGCTCCAATTCCCAACTTAGCCAGGTCTGATCTTCTTTCACCTGCGGTTCAGAATATATTAGTGGCTTCTCATAAAGCTTCCACTACTAAAACATATACTAGTAAATGGAAGCGCTTTGTATTCTGGGCAAATACACAGCAAGTGGACCCTGTTATAGCTCCTTTGAATAAAATATTAGAGTTTTTAACAGAATTGTTCCATCAGGGTGCTTCTCCTGCCACATTAAGAGTTCAATTGGCTGCCATTTCTAATTTCCATGTGGAAGAATGTGGGGCTCCTGTTATGGCCCACAGACTTTGTAAAGCCTTTTTAAAAGGGTCTTTTCATATTAGACCACCAATTAGATCTCCTCGTCACCTTGGAGTCTAAACTTATTATTATCTAAGTTGATGCTGCCCCTTTGAACCAGCCTCCTCTTGCCCATTGAAATTTTTGTCGTGGAAGACTCTCTTTTTGGTAGCCATTACATCCGCTAGGCGAGTATCTGAACTTCAAGCTCTCTCCATTAAACACCCTTATTTGATCTTTCACTCTGACAGAGTTTCTGTTCGCACTAATTCATCCTTCCTTCCTAAAGTTTGTTCTATTAACAATATTAATCAGTCCATTGAATTACCCACTTTCTTCAAGAATCACTCCAATAAAATGGAGTATATGTTACACAAATTAGATGTCCACAGACAACTAAGGTTTTACTTGGATAGAACAAAGATCACAGGAAATCTGATCAACTTTTTGTAGCCTTTGCTGATAACAGAAAAGGAGTAGCGGTTACTAAAAGAACTCTTTCTAAGTGGTTAACTGATTGTATCATCTATGTTTATGATTCTTCAGATCAAACTCTTTTGCACAAACCCAAAGGACATTCCACAAGGTCAGTGTCTACATCCCTGGCTCATGCAGCTCGCCTACCGCTAGACGCTACTTGTGCGGCTGCTACTTGGTCTAAACCACATACATTCATTTCTCATTATAAGGTAGACAAGGTTTCTAGGGACAGGGCAACCTTTGGTTCCACTGTGCTCAAGAACGTCCTTCCGTGAGTTCCTCAGGAACAAGGAGCTAGGGACGCTACCCATGTGTAAGAACAAACGGCGAGATTGAACACTATCACATATAGAAGTTATGTCCTTACCATAACGTTCCATGTGGAGTGTTCATCTCGCCTTTGTTCTTACATTCCCACCCTGAGGAAGAACGTTCAGTTTGGTGCCTGGTCTGGGGCATTCTGCTTCTGCATTGCAGTTGTTGTATATATGGTTGACATGTATATATATATATATATATATATGTATATATATAGACTCTTAGTTTCTGTGCATATGTGATATTGGCATGAGTGTTTCTCTCTCTGACTGCTGGTTTGCTTGCAAACTAGATCTGAGGTAAAGGCAGAGGGGGATTGTGGGTATTAGGTTGTCTCGAGCTTCTTCTCGATGCAGAGCTTGCAAGCGGCCGACACGGAGCCGAGGATCGGCTCCGAACCCATGTGTAAGAACAAAGGCGAGATGAACACTCCACATGGAACGTTATGGTAAGGACATAACTTCTATTTCCTGTCAGTTTAAAAGTAGTTAATGGAATTTGAAAACCATTTTTGTTCTGTGGAGAAAATTTGTTTATTTTACTTTTTAGGGCTGTCAAAGAGTATTAAAATGCTTTTTACTTTGTTTTTTTAGGAAAAACTGACTTTTAACAACTTTAAATGTTTACCAGCTTATGGTGCTTGTTTTTCTTAGGAAAGTGGTACCATTTCCAGCTTGACCAACAAACAATTTACTGGTCCAATGGTTGGTCCTTCTTCCAGCCACAAAAAGAAAAAGTAAAAAAAAACAGTTTTTGCAAGCGCAGTAGGCTAGCAGTTTGCATCAGCAGCAGGTGAGTGACTCTGCTGTAGCCAAAGCTGGTTCCTTAGACCACTCATCCTTTACCCTGGGTCCTTCTGTTGTAGCACCTACAGCCACTATGGACCAGGGGTTAGTCACATCATCTGTGGCTGTTGGGGTCCCCTCCATGGGTAAGGGAGAGACACTCTTGTTGGTCCTGGGAGAAGGAAGAGGAAAGACTTCCCTGTTTAGTCAGAATGTTGTACCCATCCCTGGGGAGCCTTCTGCTACCATTAACAACTCTGTTGGACCCATTTTCTCCTGTCAAAAAGAAACAGAAAACTAAACATGTTTCTGATCCTCAAATTTCTCTGCATGAGTAGTTTACTTGATCTGATTCAGGATCTAATTCAAGTTATTGATTATTCTTACAAAGTTGTTTATGATAAAAGAAAAAAAAGTATGCCCCTTTTCCTGAAGAGATTCAAGATTCTGAATCTGGATAGGAATATGAAGGGAGAAATGCAGGGTTTTCTTCTCAGATTTTTCATTCAGATTCAGAGAAGAGCATAGTATCTGATTCTGTCTCTGGCCGTTTCTCTTTGAGACTATTTCCAGAATGTGACAGTGTTTTCAGTGGGAGAATGCTGAGGTTTCTTAGTCCTTTAGAAAATACTATGAGCTCTTACAAATGGAATTTCTAGAACCTTCACCTATTTCCCCAGTTCTGTCAGCTGTGGAGGATGTGTGTGCCACTGCCTGCAACTTTCCTGATAGTCAGCCTGCTAGCCTAAAAAACGTAGATAGATTATATAAAGTTTGTATACACTCATACCAAATCTATCCCAGCAGCTATAGCTTTAGTTAATCCTGCTGCTGCAAAACATTTAGTTAATTCCAGTCCTGCACCTTCTGACAAGGATGGGAAAGTAATTTATAAGTATGGGGAAAGTACATGCTTCTGTAACCTTGATTTTCAGAATTTTGAATAGTCAGGCTCATATATTAACGTTTATTCCGATTAACTGTAAAAGTATGAGGAATGTTTTGTCTGAAGTTTTTGCTTGTGAGGAAAAATCTGCTTCAAACTGTTTAGTTTCTTCCAAAGTACAAGTCACAACTCAGAGTGTGTGTACGACTGTTGATACTTCTTCAAGGACTATGACCACTGGCACTGTTTTTTGATGGTTTGCCTAACTGCATTCTCCGAACTTCCAAGATGTTGTGAAAGATGAGTTTAAATTTCCCTTTGGCTAAAGGTTTAGAGTGATGAGAAGGGTAAGTTGACGCAGAGAATCTCTAAGATTGTTCAGCCCTTCTTTTCCAAAATTTCTAATGGATTCTCTAACTCATCCAATTTTGGAAAGAAACAAAATAAACTGTTGCGGCAAAATGCTGGTAAACAGATGTTTAAGGAGAAATGGCAAGGGAGTTCCAAAATGAATATAAGAACTCCCCAAATACAAGGACAGTCCAACAAGTCAGTACAACTATTTAAGAGACCTGGTTTCCCCCTTCCACCCTAACAGTCCCTTTTCCATTTCAGAAAGTGTGAATCCTCATTTCTGTCTTCGGCAACAGATAGTTTTAAATTAATGGGTTCTGAAGATTATTCATCAAGGTTACAGATGACACTGGGAGGAAATTTCTCTTTTTCAGGAGATAATTTCTTATTCATCTGACAATATATGTTGTGTCATGAAGTAATAAAGCCAGTTCCTCCTCCCAGTATGGGAAAGGTTTTTATTCAGTTATGTTTTTGGTGCCAAAGGAAGAAAATACCTGGAGACCAGTTCTGGATCTTTCTTTCCTAAACAAAATTGTGATAATGTCCAAGTTCAAAGTGCTGTCACTTCACAACCTGTTACCTCTTCTTCCTCATTTAGGTTTCTTGTTAAAACCAGACTTAAAAGATGGTTATAATTACATACCTATTTATTTAGACTTCAGATGTTTCTTAAGGTCATGTGTGTCTGGTTCACATTATCAGTTCTCTGCCTTACCCTTTGGACTATCCACTGTACCATGAGTGTTAGCAAAGTGTCTAGCTTCAGTTAACTCATTGCAGGTTACAGGGTATTCACTTTTTTCCATATTTATACAACTTGCTTATCTTTTCAGCGTCATTTTCAGAGTGTCAGGAATCTCTTTCTTGGGTGAGAGAATTCTTACACAAGTTGGCATTCCAAAAGCACATTCTAAAGTCTTTCTTGACTTCCTCACTCAAGATTGTGTTCCTGGGATGTCAGCTAGACACCTCACTTCAAAGACCTTTTCTTCCACAGGAAAAAAAAATAGTTCTTTATTTAGGTCTGTTTTTAAGGATTCCCACTCAGACTTTGGTTACTGTGAGGTAATACCACAAGATTTTGGGTTTCATGGCATCTACGAGTCTCATGATACCCCTGGCAAGTCTCTGCATGAGAAAGATATAGTGGTATCTTTAATCACTTTGGTCCTAGCCTCAACATCCTTTGTCTTTTCAAATCCCAGTGCTGGGGTTTGTCAGAAGAGAAATATTTTGGTGGAGACAACAGATATCCTTAAATCCTCCCCTTCTCATTCCTTGCTTGAAAGCAGTCGCCACAGACACTTTGGACTTTGCTTGGGGAGCAGTTTTCAGGAGGGATAAAATTGCAGGGGGTGTAATACACAAAGAACAGGTGCAAGCACATAAACATCAAGGAAGTGCGAGCCCTGATCAAGGTACTCAAGTCTCTGAATAATCTTTGGTTCCCGGGGTCTCTTCAAGTGGTTACATGCAAAACCACAGTCATGTGGTACATTAACAAGAAAGAGGGAACCACGTTGTACCCAATTTGTAGACGAGCCATGTTAGTTTGGGACATAGCTTCACAGTCTCACTCTACAGGCATCCTACATTCTGTCAGAGCAAAATTGTGAGACAGACAAGCTGAGCAGAACCAGGGCAGACCCTTATGAATGGAAACTAGCCTAGGGTTCTCCAAGATTTCATCCATCTGTGAGAAGTTCCTCAAGAAGAGCTCTTTTCCTCTTCTTCAAACAATCAACTGGAAAAATTCTGTTCCATGACTTCATGCAAGAAGACCTGCAAGGCAGATGCCTTTTCTTTGGACAGGAATGTTCCTTTATGCCTTCCTACACATTCTACTAATATCCAGAGTAAGTCTGAATATTCAGAATGAATCCCCAAGATCATTGCGGTGACTCACTTCTGCCTCAGTGTACTGTGGTTCTTCCTTCTTTTGGTATTGGCCAGGGACCACAGACTGGATCTACACACACAAGAACAGGGGTGTCTAATACACTCTGACTTTAATCATTTCAGTTGACTGTCTGGATGATAAGGTCTTAATTCCTTTTAGGCACCTGTTTACTGAGGATGTGCAGCAGGTAGTAACAGTGGCAAGAAAGCCTGCTACTAGAAAACTGTGTATTATCAAATGGAAAAAGTTTTTTAGTTGATGCTAACAACATAACTAGCACCCATTCAGGGCTAGTTGTTCTCTGGTTTTACAGTATTTGTGTGAGTTACTATTCTGTGGGCTTTCTTATTCATCTGTCAAGGTTCATTTATTACCATTTTAGCATGTATGCTGATGGATCCTCTCCTTTCAAAGCAGTTTTATGTTAAAATGTTCTTGAAGTGGGTTTTGCATAAGAGGCCTCCAAAAATGATGGCCTGTCCTTGGAATCTTAATTTTGTGCAAGAGAAGTTAACACTTAATTGCAAGCTCATATCATGAGTCAAATCTTGTCTCATTTTCCATAGGGAAAGGGTTTCTTTGAGAAGTAATCCTTTTATCCCTAAAGTGGTATCTGAGTTTACTTTAAACCAGACTATTAATCTCTCTGTTTTCTTTCTAGAACCAAAAAATGAGGGAGAAAAGATACTCCATGCTTTGGATGTCCACAGACATTTCAGGTGCTATCTTGACAGAACTAAATGTTTCAGATCTTTGGATCAATTGTTCATTTCTTGTGAAGGTAAGAAGAAGGGACAACCTTTGTCACAACAGACTATTTGAAAATGGTTGTCTAAGGCTATTATCTTTTGTTATACTCATCATAGCAACTCTATTCCAGGTAGGGTCAAGGCCCACTCTACCAGGTCCTCAACTTTATCTATGGATTTTTGGAAAGGGTTCAATTTGAGAAGTATTCTAGAAGCTGTTGCTTGGTTCTCTGTATGTACTTTTACAAAGTACTATAAGCTGGATTCTTCTCTAGGTCCACATCAACTTTGCTAGGACCATTCTCCAGGGACTCATGGACTCTTTCTCCTCCACTTCCCCAATGTAGTTAGCTATGGTAATCTACTCATATAGCTAAGGCTACTGCAGCAGTGATCAATAGGATGAACATAAAGCAGTTGTATACGTTGATCACTGCTGCAGTAGGTGCTGTCTCCTTCATCTCCCTTATTTTTGGTGTGTTTTTATGCCAGGATGTGGACATTTATTTTTTGTTGTTCCTAGTTTTGCCCTTTCAGGGCTC